>NW_012156284.1:368490-369190 GCF_000956105.1 Propithecus coquereli
TTCTTTCTTTCTTTCTTTTCTTTCTTTCTTTCTTTCTTTCTTTCTTTCTTTCTTTCTTTCTTTCTTTCTTTCTTTCTTTCTTTCTTTCCTTCTTCCTTCCTTCTTTCTCTTTCTTTCTTTTTCTTTTCTTCCTTCCTTTCACCCTCCTTTCCTCCCTCCCCTCCCCTCTCTAATCCTATTTGGTACTTCTTGAAGCTATGAGTTTGTATCTTTCAACAGAAAAAAAAATTTCTCTTTCACTATTTCTTTACATACGACAATTGCTTCTTTTTATCCACTCTTCTTCTGGGGACTTCAATTAAGTGCATTTTAGACCTTATTCTACTAGCCTCTGTGTCTCTTACCATGTTTTCTGTATTTTCCAGATTTTGTAACTTTGTGGTATTTTCTGCATACCTTTTACTGACTTATCTTTCCATTTACTAATTCTTTCTTTCTTCAGCTGTGTTTAATATGTTATTAGACATGTCCAATAAGCTTTTGATTTTAAATTGGTCATTTAACTTCATTTGTAGAAGTCCTATTCAGTCATCTTCTCTGCTTTATTTAATAGTTTCCTATTTCCCAGGTATATTTTCAAAATTGCATTTTATTTCTTTAGACATAGGAAACATAGTGTTTTATAGCCTTGTTCTATGATCCTAATATCTGAAGTCTTTCAGGTTTTTTTTTTTTTTATTTTTTTTATTTCAGCATATTA
>NW_012156284.1:380115-402456 GCF_000956105.1 Propithecus coquereli
TCCGCAATGTCTTCCCGTGGAGTCTCCTGTAGTTTCAGGCACCCTTCCTTCCGACCCTCACCCGATCTATGTTTCTCTGCTCGTTTATTTTTTCTCTCTTTCTTCTAAAATTCGTCTTTTTTGCAGAGACCTTCTGACTGGTGGCTTGTCTCATCCGCCATCTTGGCTCCTCTCTTTCAGGTTTGTTTTTACTGTCTGTTTTTACTACTGATTCATTCTCATTATTTCTTCTTTTTAGTTAGTTTTGTTGTTGTTGTTGTGCTCTGGCCCTCGTCCTTTAAAAACTCTTTGTAGAAATTGTTTAAAGCCTGGGATGGTGGAACTTTTTTCAAGAGTGGAATTGCATTTACTTCTGTCAAGCATCAGGGTCACTAGCAGCCGGGACCATTTTAACTTAAATTCATGACTTGTGGTGTTTAGGATCATGTAGGTCTTGGCAATTTGGGCTTTGAATCTTTATGTATATTAGCTTGCGTTTACAACTTCTCAGGATAAACTTCCCCTTAGTACTGTATGGGGGCAGAAGAGTAGGTTTACACATGGTTCACCATTACACTGAGGAAGCAGCCCTTTGAAGCCCCAGTTTAAAGTGAAAAGGCTGTTCTGTTTGATACCTTCACTTTGGGTGAGCCCTATGCTTTCACTGTTGGCCTCTTCATAAAACTCAAGTTAAAAATAGGTAAGATTGGCGTATGGTTTTAGCAAAAGTTGTTTCAGTGTACCTCCTTGTTAAACTGTGGATTTCTATTTCCCCCTTAGATTTTGACCTTGTAATTTTTTACTTTGTCATCACATCTTCAAAAATGTTTGAAAGAGCTAAAAATATTTGTTATCAATATTTTTAGTTGTTTTGTGTGAGAGGGTTGGATTGAATGATCTAGTATGCCATTAAGGGAAATCAAAGGCTCTGGGCCAAGGAAACAAGATAGCAGGCTAGAAGCAGCCCGTGAGCACACTGATCTCAAGGAAAGAAATGTAAATTACAGGCAGATGCCTACCTACAGATAGCTCGTCTTGGAAGAAACATTGTGAAATCACAGAGAAGCAACACAGGACACTCACTGTGAAAAAGAAGGTGATGGAGCGAAGCATTTAAGATCAGGGGAGGCATTTACACTTGGGGAAGAATAGGAGGATAGAGCACTGGGGCACCGTGCTCATCCCACAGGCACTGTGGCTGAGTTGTGAGAAGGCTCCCTCCACTGCCATAGGCCTCTGTCTAGACAGACCAGGGACCTGCCTGCAGTCGATGCAGAGTCATTGCACGAGATAACAGGCATAGTGGGGATCAGGTGGCAACCAATAGCAGGTTTCTGCAACTATAGCCATCCTGTGCTCTTGAGTACACGGTGTCAGGTCATCATGGGACTCAGCTCTGTGTTGGTGGCCTTCAAATTGCCCCCACAAGGCTGGGGAGGGAGCAGACTAAGTGGAGGCTCCTCTGACCCATACCCTGTGACTGGAAGCCAAGTGATCCTTCCCTACAGTGCAACAGGATCTGAGCATGGGAGTTGACTGGAGTGTTGCAGGCTCCAACTTGGGAGGCTTTGGGTGATTGCTTCAGAGTGGCAGGGAGAACTCTGAGGTCCCTGGGCCACTGGAACCAACTTACCCCACACGACTTGACATTCACGCAGTTCCCAAGCCTGCAGAAGAGCCCACCGCCTGCTCAGCCCCTACTCTGCCCTTTAGGTCTGAACAGCTTGGTGCCCACACAGCCCTGCTTCTGGCTCTGAAACTTGCTCAGAAGCCCTGCTTCTGGCTCCTCCCCAGTCCCAGCTCTGAGGCTCTTACGCTGAAGTCTAAGGCTCCACCCCTGTAGCTCCAGAGCTCCCACCAGGCCCAGGACACTGCCCCTGAGATTCCAGTGCTGCACCTGGACCCCAAGACCCCACCTCTGAGCCTCCACCATTGCCACAAGGCTGCTGGAACTGCTCCAAGGTCCATCGCCCTGCCAGGGATCCCCAGCCTCAAGCCAGCAATACACTGGGACCTGGTTCGAGCAAATGCCCTCAGCCTGAGAACCCTTGAAAACTGCCTAGATAGCCTCACCCAGCTGTCATTGTCACCTGTGTGGGGAGACTCCAGGCAGAGCAATCCCCATAATGCCAGTCTCATGGAGAGGGTCTCACCCAGCTCCCAACTCAAACTTCCTACAATTATCTGGTGAACAACCCAACACCCAGCACAAATATCATCCAGGACAGGCTTGAACAGTGGCAATCATAGGTGAACAGGGCAAATCAGAACAGCTCATTACAGGTTTCTAGTGCACACGCCCCTGACCTGTCACGTAAACATTCCAGACTAGGGCAAAAAGCGCTATCTAGGGACCTCCCCTTCTTCTAATTAAGCAGGAGAGTTCCCAGAAAAAAACAGGTTCCCTGCAAACCTATTAGCCCTGTGTCAATAAAAGAGGTTTCAGATGAGAAGAAACCAGCAAAAGAACCCTGGCGACATGAAAAAAAAAACAAAACAAGGATCACAATGGAGCTATAGTAGTGGACTCCAACCATAAGGAAATTGTCAAAATGACAGAAAAGGACTTCATAATATTGATGGCAAATAAGATGAATGGAATTGAAGAGAAAGTTGAAAACCAACAAAAAGAAGCCAAAAAAAAAAATTCAGGAAATTACTGAAAAAGTGACTAACAGCCAGACAACATAAGAAATCATACAATGGAACTTAAAGAACTGAAAGAGTCATTTAGGGAATTTCAAAACACAGTAGAAAGCTTTAACAACAGACTAAACCAAGGAGAAAAAAAAGAATCTTAGAGCTTAAAGACAAGGCTCTTGAACTAACCCAGACATTTAAGGAGGCAGCGAAGAGAAAAAAAAAAAAAAAAAAAAACGTGAAGCAATCAGAGATATATGGGACTATGCTAAGTGAACTAACAAAGGAATTATAGGTATCCCTGAGGGAGAAGAAGAAAGAGCTAAAAGCATGAAAAATCTATCTGAGAGAATTATTGAAGGAAACTTCCCTAGTATCACAAAAGATCCAGAAATCCAGACACAAGACAGTCAATAAACACCAGGAAAATTCATAGCAAATAAGCCATCTCCAATACATATAGTAATCAACCTGGCCAAAGTCAAAATGAAAGAGAAAATTCTACAAGTAGCTAGATGTAAGCAACAACTGGCATACAAAGGAAAACCCATCAGGCTAGGAGCAGACCTCTCAGTGAAAACCTTGCAAGACAGAAGGGGTTTGTGGTCCCATCCTCAATCTTTTTAACAGAAAAACTGCCAGCCTAGAATTTTTCATCCTGAAAAACTAAGTTTCACAATTAATGGAGAAATTAAGTGTTTTCCAGATAAGCAAATGCTGAGGGAATTTGTCATGACCAGACCTACCCTACAAGAAATACTCAGAACTGCATTATATGTAAATCAGCATGATAGATATCCACCAGTGTAAAATCATCCAAAAAAACTAAAGCTCACAACTCTTATAAAACAATAGCATAAGAGGAAAAACAAAGCAATAAGGTACTACCCAACATGATGAACAGAACAGCATCCCAAATATCAATTCTATCTCATAATATTAACAGTTTAAATGCACCATTCAAAAGACTTAGGCTGGCTGAATGGATGAAAAAACATAACCCAAGTATCTTCTATCTCCAGGAGACACATCTAAAGCACAAAGATACACACAGGCTGAATGTGAAAAGATGGAAAAAAATATTCCATGCGAATGGACACCAAAAGAGAGCAGGTGTCATTCTCATATCAGACAAAATTAACTTTAAATCAACAATGGTAAAGAAAGACAAAGATGATTCCAAATCAACTGTAAAATTATTTTTTTCTAGATTTGTGAAATATTACATTGGCATTTTGATGGGGATCACAGTGAATCTGCAAATAAATTTGGATAGTATGGACATTTTAACATGTTTGATTCTACTGATCCATGAGCATGATATGTTTTTCCATTTGTTTGTGTTAGCTGTGATTTCTTTCCTCAGTGTTTCATAATTCTATTTGTAGAGATATTGCACCTCCTTGGTTAAGTATATTCCTAGGTATTTTATTTTCTTTGTAGCTATTGTGAATGGTATTGAGTCTTTGATTTGAATCTCAGCTTGACTGTTACTGGTACATAGAGATGCTACTGATTTGTGTACATTGATTTTGTAACCTGAAACTTCACTAAATTTATTTATCAATTCCAGGAGTCTCTTGGTGGAGTTTTTGGGTTTTTCTAGATATAAGATCATATCATAAGCAAAAAGTGACAGCTTGACCTCCTCTTTTCTGATTTGGATACCATTTATTTCTTTCTCTTGTCTGATTGCTCTGGCTCGTACTTCCAGCACTATGTTGAATGGAAGTGGTGACAGTGGGCACTCTTGCCTTGTTCCAGTTCTTAGTGGGTATGCTTTCAACTTCTCCCCATTCAGTGTGATGTTGGCTGTGGCTTTGTCATATATGGCTTTTATCATTTTGAGATATATTTATTATCTATTTACCATCACAATTAGGCAATCGACTGGGTCACCTAAGTATCACACATATTCTTCCCTAGTTCTATTTTACAACAGCATCCCTCCCTCCTTCTGTAGATCAGGATCAATTATGCCTGCCACCATGCTGACTCTATTTCTTGACTGCTGGTCCCATAGCACAAGAAGCATAAAGTGTCTAGGCTGTAGCTGTAGCTTACAGTTCAATGAGACTCTTACTGTTCCCCTAGTGGAAGTGCTTCCCCTTTAGGAGCCATCACCTCTAAACCCACAGGGCCCAGGGTCAGGAAGACAGGGAACACAAGTTCTCTGAGATCACTGTGTGGAAACAGGAAACACAAACACAAATTCTCCAAGAGGGGCCACTACTGCCTTACCCCTTTAATCCATATCTGATGTATTCTACTCATTGGGGTAGAATAAAAGGTATTCATTTATAGTGTATACTGCATCCTGGGATCATCTTTGAGATATCTCCTCTGCTGTGCTTTCAACAGGCTATATTGTATCTCTGACAGGCTGGCAGCTTCTGGGTAGTACAGATGTGCTATGACCAGTGGATCCCATGTCATGCACCCTCTTCAGTACCTCCTTTGCTGTAAAGTGCGACAGTTGTTTTGATGCAGTGGTATATGCAATCCCATACCAGTGGACCAAACATTCTTGTATTGTCTGAGGTCATTTCTGGAATATATTACTATTCTTGTCAAAATGAATCACTTGTCAAATGAATCGCCCTTCCCAGGTGGAAGAATTCCAATGTAGTAGTCGACTTGCTACAAAGTGGCTGGTTATTTCTTCAAGTTACCATATGGAGGACTAAGTGTTAGTCTGTGTTGCTGGCAAGTCAGACATTCTTCTGTGGCAGTAGCTAGATCAGCCTTGGTGAGTGGGAACCCATGCCAGTGAGCCTAGGCATAGCTGCCACCTCTGCCATATGGCTACTCTTTTCATGTGTCCTTTGTGCCAGCACTAAAGTAACACTGACACCAGTTGGTCTAGGCATTTTGTCTACCTTGTGATTTTGTACCTGTTCTATAGCAGATATTCTATGATGGACTTTAACATGAAATATAAAAAAAACTTCCACTCTTCACGGTCACTCCTACAAATTCATCATATCCCAGACCTCCTTGTCCCAAATCTTACACTATTTTTATTTGCAGGCCAACCAATTAATCCATTTGTGACTCTCCATGATTCCTTCCGTATTCTAACTTCTCTTTCCAAATAAAATGAATGTCCAATTGCACCACCAAAATCTCTGCCCACTGGGAGGATTTACCTTCACTACTGTCTTTTGAAATTACCCTTGAATGGGCTAAAAGTGCAGCCATGGTCCATTTTCAGCTTGAATCCACACAATGAACCAACCCATATGCAAAACAAGCCCAGCATTTTCCTTCTTCCATGAGCTGGTCCTACAATGTTTTGCTGCTGGGCACACCTAATCTTATGATATGGTGGGTTGAAAAGAACCTAGCTCATGTAGTGCAGCTCTGGCTCCATAGTCACTTAATGACTCATGGTCAGGAACTTCATCTCTACCAGGGCTTGGTAGCACGCCAAAAACTGTTTTATAACAGTTGTATAATTTTACACTATAGATGGCATGGCCTTGCTCTAGAACCCTAGATGTCTTTGTTGTGATTCTCCTATTCGGGCTTGCCATAAGTGACACAAGAGGCTTCCATTTGGCCTGCTCCACTATGATACCTCATATTATAGGCAAGGAACTAATGCAGGTCTTCTGCTAACTACTGAGTATGTCAATTCCAATTACACATTTGGAGACTGGGGGAATGAATGATCATCAGGTGTCTGTGGATACTGTGGACACATTGTGAGCCAGATCTGGGTCAGGACTACATTTGTTACCTAGTCCTAATATGCTCCTTCCATAATGAGGGATCATGATGATGCTTCAAGTCCTTGATTATCAATAGAAACTTGGATGGTGTGAAATGTTTGGATATGCCCCTTTCACAAGTACATAGTTACCCAAGTAAATATCCTTTTGTCATTTTTGAGAAAATGTAGAGGAACCATTACCATATATACTTGCATCATGCTGCAGAATTCTTCCTCCTAGGGAACCAGCCTCTCCTTCATTCAATAGGTTCCGGGTCTGAAAAGTTGCTCAGGTCTAGAAACTAAACAAGGGATTTTGACTTTTTGTTTGTGTGACTGTCCACAACCCCTTGCTCAATCATCCTTGATTTTTTCTGATTGTATAGATTGAGTGCTACTATTGCTGGATGCCCATCTATCTTGTCCCTAGGGATACTGTGTTTTGACTATCTCCATAGCTCTCTATGGGTCAGGTCCTCCTGGCAACTCTGATCTTGCATTATTTACAGTAATTGCACCCATATAGCTTCTGATGGTAAAATATCATCATCTGGCTTCTATTGTTATCCCTGCTGCTATCAGTGAACTCGGCTCCATAATATTCTCTCCTGCCATCTTCCATATCCTATAGGGGAGGTCCACCACTGACCTCAGTGATGCTGCTGCCCCTCTCACCTGTGTTTTCCTAATGGCCATGGGGAATGATATATCCTCTAGGCCCTCCTGTACAACATATTCATCAGATAGGGATTCCAGACTTCCATGGGATAGGCACTCTAGCATGCTCACTTCCCAGAGAATTTAATTCCTTTTTCTACTGCCTGTCTCAACAATTCTGGAATTTCTCCCTTGATTGATGTGAACTATTGGTTTTTCAATACTTCTAAGAATCATCCTAAGCACCATTTTCATATCATCTCCCAGGGTCCTTGCCAGGGTGTTAAATCCTGTACCTCTAGTGAGTGCTCCCATATTAATATCTTTGATCCAATTTTATGTTCTGACTTCCTTTTGGTCCAGTACCCTCAGAATTCAGTACTGTGCACATTCTCCTGGCTCCTCCTGGGTAGTTTATTTTGACTAGGTCAAACAGTTCCTTTGAGGTAAAGTTCCTTTCCTCACTTAGCAGGCCCAGTACTTCCCCTAGCCAGGTTATACTGTGATGTAACCTCACTATTGGATTATTAACCAGGAGGTAAAGCAAAGGCATTTCCTGAGAATGCTCATGTCACTTTCAGGGGAGAAGCTTCTGCATCATCTTCAAGAAAGGAAGGAGCATTTGAAGAAAAGAATAGACCACTTATGCAGATGCAGAAGGTTTAGGGAAATCTTGAGGTTTCCAAATTTGCCAGAGTATCAACCGAGGTGTCTCCATCCTATTATTTAAGATCCCATTCTTTCCCAATCAGAGTCCTGGCTTTGGTCTAACAGGATTGGGTTTGGGAGTTTAAGCTTCTTTGGAGCTCTGCTACTTGGATGATTCATTTCTTGTCCAGGACCTTATCTTTCTCTGCTCTCCGGATAATAAGAAAGGAAATTTCTTTCTACCAGGGAAGCACTCTGGTTTTCACACTTAGCTTTTAATTGCCAGTTAATCACTTTTGTTACCTTTCTCCAAAGCATCAATTATGCTTAGCAAAGGCCACCCAATTCCATTCTTGATAGTGAATTTACTTCCATAAGTATCCCATTCTAATTCCCACATGTAAAAGTGTTAACAATTTAATTGTTACCTTGTGCTGGGGCTATTCTTATACCATCGATCTCCAGTGAAGGAGTCCTCAGTGCCAGCTGTCTGGCAGGTGGTCCAACTCCAAGATGCCATCTTAGTGTTTGCTTTCTCAGACTACTCCTGGCACCAACCTTTGCGGTTTGAGTTACCTTGGGCTCTGAGATGGAAATTAGTGTTCAGGAATATTGTTAGGGAATGCTCTTGGAATCAACACCTATGGAAGGAGAGAAAGCAGGATTGGACAAAGGGAAAATTCTGGCTGTGATGTATTCTCAGCCAAGGCATCAGTTGCCCCCCTTGGGGAGTGCCGAGATTGAGTTTTCCCACATTGTAGCAATGTGGCTGTGTCCTTAAACTTTACTGATGACAAGTCATTGGATGCAGGCTACCTCAACAGGTACCTGAGAAGGTACCAGC
This sequence comes from Propithecus coquereli, assembly GCF_000956105.1. Classification (NCBI taxonomy): domain Eukaryota; kingdom Metazoa; phylum Chordata; class Mammalia; order Primates; family Indriidae; genus Propithecus; species Propithecus coquereli. Next base: position 388,599 of record NW_012156284.1, read on the forward strand.
CTAACTAGACAAGGTCAAGTGCCAACAGCTTTCCCAGCAGCTGGGAAAATAAGTTCTTCAGTCCCTGATGCGGAATCTGGATGACACATTAAAGCATCCATATGGGAGATGTGTGTGTGAAAAATTAGGTAGAAGAGTCATGGAAGGCATCTCCAGGAAGGTAATGTTAGGGCTGAGTCCTGAATAGAAAGAAGGAGCCAGCTATGCACGTAATTTCAGGGAGAGTGTTCCAATTTCAAGATACCAGAGCTCTGAGGCAGGAGCCCCTCAGCATGTTTGAGGAACAGGAAGACGGTCAGTGGTTGAAACATAGTGAGGGAGGAGGGGAATGTGCTCAGATGACAATGGGGAGAGGGGCTTGCAGGTCATGGGAAAAAGGTTGACTTTATTCTAAGTGCAATAGGTAGCTATTGGAGGGTTTTAAGCAGAGGAGGGATGTGTGATCAGACTTGTTTTATTATATTAAGATAACTACATGCGGTGTTGAGAATAGGCCAATGATTTACAAATTTTGCTGCACATTGGAATCACCTGGAGATCATCAAAAAAATACTGATGACTGACTTCCACTCTCAGGCTTTCTGATATAGTTAATTTGGAGTGTGACATGGGCATGGGAAGATTTAAGAGATCCCCAGTGAGGAGCAAGTAAGGCGGTTTCTCTATGGGGCCTAAAATCCTGAGACCTGATCTTAGGGAAATTGTCCTAAAGAGCTGATGAGTCAGTCTTGCTTGCCCAAGAACCTCTCAACCAGAGCCTACAACCACTTCACCCCCCAAACTTGTACATTGGGAGTGGGGCTCTGAACTCCAGCAGGAGAGATGCCCAGCCATACCTTGCTCTCTCCACACCTTATTATGTCAGTGGACACTACCCATAATGCCCACGACACCTTTATCTCAAAAAAGGGGGATCCTGGTAGTTGAGGTAGCCCCTACAAATGAATGGGGAGAGGAGGAAGCTAAACAGAACAAGCTGGAGCCATGAGAGTGGTTAATGATGCTCCCTACACATGCATGTTAAAATTTAGCCATAGTATCTGCAAATTGTAAGCTTGCAATAAGCATTAATGACTATTACAATGGCTGTCACTTGCCCACCTATGTGGTTTCTTTAACTGATTAGCAGCCCTAAACCGTGTGATGATTAAAAGGACACTCTAACACAGTGTTTCCCAAAGTTTTTATTCATTATCACCCCCACACCCTCCACCTAAGGAGCCTTTCAGATATTTTTTTTCTAATTTTTTCAATTTGCCTTCCCCATGAAATTTTAATGCCACAGATATACTATATTTCTTTTTTTTTCTTTTATTTCAGCATATTATGGGGGTACAGATGTTTAGGTTACGTGTGTTGCCCTTGGTTCCCCCCCCAAGTCCGTGTTTCAATATGTCCATCCTTCGGGTAGTGCGCATTGCACTCCTTGTGTATACAAATACCCGTCCCCTCCTCCCTCCTCCCCCCTCCTCCCGCCCCCCCCCAACATCCAATAGATGTTATTCTTATATGTGCATTTATGTGTTGATTAGTTAATACCAATTTGATGGTGAGTACAAATGGATCCCATTCTTCTGCTCTTGTGGTGCCCCACTTTGGATAATGGGCTTAAGTTTAATCCAGGAAAGTGTAAGAGGTGCTAGATCACTGTCGTTTCTTATGATTGAGTAATATTCCATTGCAAACATATACCAAATTTTGATAATCCAAGTGCCCGTCAATCCATGAGTGGATTATCAAGATATACTATATTTCTATTTGCGATGGTTACTTTATGTGTCAACTTGACTGGGCCATGGGATGCCCAGATATTTGATCAAATGTTATTTTGGGTACTTCTGTGAGAGTTTTTTGGATGAATTTAACATTTAAAAGGGTGAACTTTGAGTAAAGCAGATTGTTGCCCTTCATGATGTGGGTATGCCTCATCGAATCAATTGAAGGCCTGAATAAAGCAAAAAGGCTACCCCCACCACCAGCAAGACAGAATTCTGCAGCAGACTTCCTTCAGACTTCATCTGCAACATCATCTCTTTCTGGTTCTACAGCATAATGCCTTCAGACTCAAACTGGAACATTGGCTCTCCTGGGTCTCCAGCCTGACAGGCCACCATAAAGATTTTGGACTTGTCAGCCTTCATAATTACATGAGCTAATTCCTTATAATGACTATAACTCTGTATAAATATATACACACAGCCTATCAGTTCTGTTTCTCTGGAGAACACTAAATAATATTTATGTACTGTAAGTATATCTGTGGCTTATACATAAAAAATAAGAATTTTTCATCCTGCCAAGAACAAATTATTGCCCCTTAGGGGCAGTATTGCCTCTGTTGAGAATGCATGCTCTAGAGCCAGATTACATGGGTTCAAATGCCAAACTCACCACCTACTAGCTGTGTGACTTTACATAAGCTGCTTAACCTCTCTGGGCTTCAGTTTCCTCATCCTTACCATGGGCTAAAAGTAAAATTGACCTCATAGGGTTGCTGTGAAAATTGAATGAGTTAATACTTCTAAGATAGTGGCTAACATATAGTATGTATTACATAACTGTGAACTATTCAGCCTCTTTGATGTTATACAGAAAAACATAATAGCTGAGGTGGAGGCTCTGGTGGGTTTAAATCCTGATTCAGCCACTACTAGCCCTTGGAACACTTTGCTACCTGTGAATAGAAATTAATTAAAAATGTGAATTAACAAAAAATAGAAATAAAAACTAAAAGCTCTCCCCCAAGTGATTCTGATGCACATAAAAATTTGGGAAACAGTATAATAGATTTAAGGAGGCCAAGAGCAGAAGCTGTGAAATCAGTTAAGGAGGCTATTGTAGGAATCCAGGCAAGAGGTGATGGTGGCTTAAACAATGATGGCAGTGATAGAGGTGGTTAGACGGGGTCATATCTTGGCTGCCTTTCTGACCTTTTCTCCTACACTTTCCCTTACAACCCCCACACTGCTCTTCTTGCTGCCCCTGGACTCACCAAGGTCATTAATGCCTCAAAAGCATTCATTCATGCCTCATCCATTTGTTTTGTCATCTGACTGGGACACTTTCCATAGATCTTCACAAGTGTTCCTCCACTACCACATGCTCTCCTTTGTTCCAAAGCCTCCTCAGAGATACTTTTTTGAGTACTCTATCTTAAAAGAGCACCTCTACCCTAAGCCTCACTTAATGTCACCCATTGCCCCCTTATTCTGATTTGGTTTGCTTCATAGTGCTTATCACTCTCTGATAGAGCATGCTCTGTGTTTGTTCTCTGTCTCCCTGCTAGACTGGAAGCTCCACAAGGGAAGGGTCTTTGTCCAACTTGTTCACTCCCGTATCCTCTGTGCCAGGTTGGAGGATGTGTAACCATCTTCCAAGAAGCTCATAGCACATGTCACCCTGATCTCTGATGTGGTGGGGATTTATCATTATTACTGCAGTGTTCTTTATGCATATACTTGAATGCCATGTAAACCACAGGGATGGGACTACAAATAAGCGTTCCATACTCGGGGGTTAATCGATGTCCCTGGTCTACCTCCATCCATCTTCCCATCCTTCATTTCAGCACTCAGAGCCCTGCTTATTTTCCTTTGGCTTTGAGGGCTGCATGTTTATCTAAAGGATATTGATATAGATTAGAGCCCCTTCAGGAGCCATATTCGTAACAAAATGTTGACACTCAACCTGATTAAATTCTCAGCCACTGAACATTTCTAGGCTAGAGTCTCTCCTTCTAACCAGTGCTTGTGTGCTGGGCTGTTTTATACAAAGTGCAGCAGCAGCCCCTGGCTAGGATCTGCTTTATGAGATCTAATCTTTCTACCATTCACAACCCCTGTTTGGAGAGGGAAGGATACATTGCCCCTCTGGTGACTATTATGAAACCATACATGATATCTCATATTTAGAGGATTAGGCAGGTTATGTAGTGATTTCTCAATTGCCATTTCATGAATTAGAAAGAAAATAGACATTTATTGAGCATGTTCTCTGTGCCAGGTCTTGTGCTAAATGATTTTACATAGGTTACTCATCTAAGTTTCAAAACAAAGTGGGAGTTAGACGCCCATTTTACAGGTAAAGAAAATGATATTTGGCATTTAGGAAGATGAAATAATTTCTTGCAGTTTTCATAGCTAAGATGTGTCTCTTTTGGGGCCTTATATAATTAGGTTCTTAATAATGTTTCTTGAATGAGAAGCTGGACCCAGCCAGTCCCTATTCTCAGACTCTGTCTATATGAAGAAATGGCTGGAAAAGCACCAGGGTCATGGGGCAATAGCATTAAGGAGGTCTGCCATTCTTTATTTTGTACATACAAATAAATCATAATGTCCTCACTTGACAGTTACAGTTTTTGTCATCAGTTGATTGAAAAAATGCATAATTACCAGAAGCTAGATTCAGTTATATTTTAAATAAATTTATATTTCATTGATTATAATGGCATCTAGAGACATTTGAAAAATTGTGGCATGTGTGTAATAATAACCAAATGTTCATATGCTTCATATATGTTGACTCTTGGGTCAATACTATTATTTATCCCAATTACATAGATGAGGAAACAGAGCAATGACAAAGTGAGGAAACTGCCCATATGTCAGGACTGGGATTTGAACCCAAGAAGTCTAGCTCTGGGGCCCCTGCTCTTGATCACCATAGGACCTCTAGGAAGCACCTGCACTATTTATCCAGTCCAGGGTCAATTCTTGCTTTCCATGCTCAATATTACTCATTAAGTCCAAAGTCTCTGAAAGATCCATGGTTTTACAGGTGAGGAAATATTGGTCTATAGCCCAGGTCAACAGATGTCCTTCTATTGTGCACCTCTGGCCACCTTTCTCTACCACTCCCTCTGGGCCCATCACAGTATCAGACGCACAGAGGTATGCAAATGTGCATGAGATGGATGACTGAGCAAGTACATGAGGGGGCAGAATCATGACTGGCATATCAATGAAATCATCAAGTGTGCTGTTCTGGTTCTGAAATGCTGAGCCTCTCCTTAGCAAATGTTGGCAATTCCAGTTAGAAACTGTCCTGAGAACTGCTGGCCCCAGACTCAGCAGAAGTGATGGCCTGGAAGGCCCTTTGGTGAAGTTCAAGGCTCTGTGCAGTGGACTGAATGTTTGTGTTCCCCCCAAATTCATATGTTGATATTTTAACTTCTAGGGTGATGGTATTTGGAGGTGGGGCCTTTCGAAGGTAATTAGGTCATGAATTAGCAACCTTATAAAAGAGGCTCTGGAGAGCTAGCTTACCCTCTTTCTGCCATATGAAGACACAAGAAGACAGCATTCTGAGACATAAAAGAGAACCCTCACCAGAACCTAAGAATGCTAGCGCCATGTTCTTGGACAGCCAGATTCCAGAACTGTGAGAAATAAATTTTTGTTGTTTATAAGCCACCTCTTTTATGGTATTATGTTATAGTAACCCCATGGACTAAAATACCTGGCTCCAAACTTTGTTCCCCATCTTCACTCTTGCCAGTGCCTTTCCTCATGGCCTGTCAGGGCCCATATTGTGCTTGAGCTGTGTTTGAGGGCACAGTTGATTCAAGTGGTCTTTCAAGATGTTGCTAGACATGTGGTCTTATTTTTCTTATTTAAGAGGAGGAGTAACATATCCTAAGAAAGAATGAAAAATGGGTGAAGTTGGAAGGGTAGTAGGATATGTACCTAGAGAGGCTCTGGGTTTCCTACATGCACCCCAACTGTTCAGGGTTGGGGAGTATTATCAGGGCTCATCACAAACCCACTGCAGCCAGCCACTTGTGGCTACTGTTGATGCCTTTACAAATAATGGCTATCTTTTTTTCTAAAGCGATAAACATACACATATGTAATATGAAGTCTACCCTAAGTATACGGTATAGTATTCATAACTCTATGTACATTGTTGTACATATAGTTATGCAGATTTCTAGAACTTTATCATCTTACATAACTGAAACTATAAACCCATTGAACAACTTCCTTTTCCCCCTCCCCTAGTCCCTGGCAACCACTATTTTTACTTCTTGCTTGTATGGGTTTCACTACTTTAAATACCTCATATATGTGAATTAATGCAGTATTTTCCCTTCTGTGATTGGCTTATTTCACTTAGCATAATGTCCTCAAAGTTCATCCATGTTGTATAATGTGACAGGATCTCCTTTTTTTAGAAAAGGCTAAATAATAGTCCATTATATGTATATAACACATTTTCTTTAACCATTCATCTGTTGATGAACACTCAGATTGTTTCCACCTCTTGGCTATTGTGAATAATGTTGCAAAGAACGTAGGAGTACAAATATCTCTTCAACATACTGATTTCATATTCTTTGGATAAATTACTAGAAGTAGGATTGCTGGATCACATGGTAATTCTGTTTTTAATAAGGAAAACTAAACGTTGTCTGATCACTGGTATTTGGCAGTCTTTTCAACTTAAGGGGTATGTTCCTACCGGTGAGAATTGGTGACAATAGTGGTTCACAAACCAGGTAACTGAACAAATTATATCACAGGATCCTTAAGAGTCAAACCACCCCAAAAGTGAATACTTCCTTCTCTTTCACATGGCAGATCAGCCATCACTCCAGTAGCAAAATGTGCTTAGATATTTTCCCCTATGAATGAGTCTCTCTCAGTATGTCATAGATAAAGGACTGGGAGGCTAATTCAGCTAGTGTTCCCAAGATCACTGTCACAGGTAAAAATGGAAATGCCTACCACGGTATCTATTCCAACACTGCCAAGTCCATTTGTCATGATGCTTCAGCTCTAGACACTCAGAGTGGACAAAATCCATTTCCCTCCAAACTTCAGCAGTTCCTGATCAACTCATTTTGTCTAAATTGCCAAAGTATAAGAGTACATGAGAACGTTGGCATGGTTTGGAGCTGTTGGGCTACAAGTCACTAAGGAAATTGAGCCCTTGTGCTCATCCTTATCCTTGGAAGAAGCTTTGCAGAGGAGGCAGTGCAGAAAGAAACTCCTCCAGAGCAAAGTCCTGGCAGGTGCAAAATGCCCTTTGCTGTATTTGGGTCACCTTCAATTTAATGCAATTATGAAAGACATAGATGATATGGCTTACATTCTACATGGCAGGTAAGAGCTCTGAGTTTTAGCTAGTAAGTTGGAAAAGGAAGGTATGAAAGGAGTAGTTTGTGGATGCCCTGAATGTACCATTGTGGTACATTCAGAATATGTGGTCACCAGTGTTTGAAATCTGCTTTCTCAGCTCTCCATGGCTGCAGGACTACAGTGAAAATTAGGGTATCCAAAAGGGTAAAACACTTTTGTTTCACTTGAACCATACACGGGCAAGACAAGTAGGGTTTCATCTGGGATCACCCATCCTCTGCTGCTTTTCACATCTGACCAGTATATTTTGCTCATCATCTTTTCCTCATGTTAGAATTTGTGAGTACTTAAGGCAAAATCTCATCCAGATATTGTTGAATAATTTACAGTTATAGAAAGGTCATATAGGCCTTTTGATGTCCTGACAACCTACAAAGCTTTTGCCAGCTCTTTTCTTCTGATTCAGAGGAAAGGATACGAGAAGGCTCCAGTGAGTCGTAGCCTAATTTCAGAACTTAGAAGTCAATAGTATTCGAGGATTTCAACTCCAAAAGGCATCCCATACTTGCTGGGATGCCCTGGGTCTCAAGGTATGGGTTCAATTGGCAAGTGAAAGAACGAGTTCCATATGACTTTTCCAGATGCAGACAGGAGGCTCCAGCACCTGGTGTCTTGGTTTTGCATACAGGCCAGAGCTGGAAGCAGAAGCAGGCCAGCAGGAGGACCTGCCGGGAAGAGTTCCTGAGAAACATACACTTTTTGATGTCTACGTCTTTATGTGTTTCCCATGAAATAGGAGGAGAGGGTCACAGAATTGTTTGCAGCTGGTAAGTAGTACTGTGATGGGACTCAAGCCTTTTTACTTAGAAGTATAGAATTCACCACAGAAATCTTGATTCCAGAGGCCTGAGGGTGACAACAAAAGTGATTATATAACTTGCAAGACTAATGTAAAATGAGTGGGTCCTGTTCAAAAACTATTACATATTTCAAGACTCCTACCCCAGAGCATTAAAGTACATAGACCCGTTCTAAGCGTGGGACTCTGTGCGAGTGCATAGGTTGCATGGTTATGAAGTCAGCCCTGGCTATAATAAACTTCCAGCTTCCTGGAGAAGATGCTATGTGATCAAGCCCTGTCAATATAGCTCCCCAGGCAGAGGGTTTATGGACCTGAAGGAAAGGCATGGTGGAGTTAACCCCAGACCTTAGGTTCTTAATTGACTAGCAGGTTCAGCCAGCTCATAGAACTTACCTGAGCACACAACAATTCAACACGGTGGGGTTTCCCAGGATGTCCTGTGCAGCACTTACTTCCTGATGTCCAATGATTGCTTACTCACTCAAGATGCACCATGTTGTTTCAAATTTTAAAAGGGAAAGCAAAACACACCATGAAATAAATTAAAAGACAACTGACAAACTGGAAAGATATATTTGTAGTGGAAAGTGCTACAAATATTTGTAGCTTAGAAGGCTAATATCCCTAATATGTAAAGATTTAGAAAAAAATTTGGACAAAGGACACAAAACCTCATAGAAAAATCTGAAAGAGACATGAGCAGACAATTCATAAGAAAATGTAAAGGTAAGTGCAATTTACTGAATGTGTGTGTCGCCCTAAGATTCATCCATTGAAATCCTAACATCTAAGGTGATGGTATTAGGAAATAGGGCCTCCAGGAAGTGATTAGGTCATGAGAGTTGAGCCCTCATGAATGAGATATGTGCCCTTATAAAAGAGAGACACCCTGCCCCTTTGATCATGTGAGGACACAGCAAGAAAACAGCCAATTATCAACAAGGAAGAGGGCCCTCACTAGACACCAAATCTGCTGTTGCCTTGATCTTGGACTCCCCAGCCTCCATAACTGTGAGAAATAAATTTCTGTTGTATATTAGCCATCCGGTTTATGGCATTTTTGTATAGCAGCTGGAGCAGACTAAGACAAAGTAGAAATTTTTTAAAACCTTAATTTACAATTAAAAATGAAATGTAAAAAAAATCTATCCTGAGAAATGGAAACTAACCCCAAAATGACAGATTTTAGTATATAAGAACATTAAAATAGTTATTATAACTGAATTCTATAGGTTCAAAAAGTTTATTAGAATACTGGAAAACATAAAAGAGACCTAACTTGTACTTATAGAGATTAAAATTATTGTTGAGGATGACAAACACATTTGATGAAATTAGCAGTAAATTAGATATAGCAGGAGGAAAGATTTGCGTACTTGAAGACATAGCAGTTTCACCGATTTAGATATAAATAAAAACAAGTTAATGCAGTGTGCCAACATTTACTATCTTTGTACTATCATTGTTTGTTTAGAATCTATTTTCGAAACATAGGATATGTGTATGCTCTCCATTATCACAGGAATTACAGACTGGGATTGCACTAAAATAGTGATCTCAAGCAATTTCAGATGAATTAGGAACTTACTACAATGATTTTTAAAGGATAAGTACTAAAAATGTGATAATGTGAAGTTCATTACATATATACATGCACACACATCATAAATCATAACAAACTTTAGAACTTATATCAACAAAAGACATTTTTGAGGGGGAAGAATATTTAATCACTGCCATTGGAAATTATTTAAAATGCAAAAGAATGAAGGTGTAATAAAAACAGGACTGGATTTTCTTGTTTCTATTTTTTTAATTTCAAAAATTTATAGGGTATACATGTTTTTTGTTACATGGATAAATTGTATCATTCTGAAGTCAGGGCTTTCAGTGTATCTGCCACCATAATAGTGTACATTGTGCTCAATAGGTAGGTTTTTATTCCACACTGCCCCTACCCTCCCACCTTCTTAGTTTCCAATGTCCATTACTGCTCTTTATGACCATATGTATCTTCCATTTAGCTCCCACTTATAAGTGAGAACATGTGGTATCTGTTTTTCCATTTCTGAGATAGTTCATTTTGGACAATGGTCTCCAGTTCCACCCAAGTTGCTGCAAAAGACATTATTTCATTCCTTTTTATGGCTGAATAGTACACACACACCACATTTTCTTTATCCACTCATCAACTGATGGATACTTAGGTTGGTTCCATATCTGCTATTGTCAACTATGCTGTGATAAATATTTGGGTGCAGGTATCTTTTTTATAAAAATGACTTCCTTTGGGTAGGTACCCAGTAGTGGGATTGCTGGATCAAATGGTAGGTCTACTTTTAGTTCTTTGAGGAATCTCCATACTGCTTTTCATGGCGGTTGTACAAGTTTACATTCTCACTAACAATGTTTAAGCATTCCCTTTTCACCGCAACCACACCAACATCTATTGTCTGCTGACTTTTTGGTGATGGTGATTTTGACAGGTGTAAGGTGGTATCTCATTGTGGTTTAAGTTTGTGTTTCCCTGATAATTAGTAATGTTGAGCACTGCTTTGTATGTTTGTTGGCCATTTGTCTATCTTCTTTTGAGAAGAGTCTGTTCATGCCTTTTGCCTACTTTTTGATGGGGTTATTTTATTTTATTTTTTTCTTGAGTTCTTTGAAGATTCTGGATATTAGCTCTTCGTCAGGTGTATAGTGTGTGAATATTTTCTTGCATTCTGTAGGTTGTCCATTTACTCCATTGATTGTTTCCTTTACTGTGCAGAACTTTTTTAGTTTAATTAAGGCCCATTTATTTATTTTTATTGTTGCTGTATTTGCTTTTGGGGTGTTACTCATAAATTCTCTGCCTAGGCAAAGGTCTAGAAGAGTTTTTCCTATGTTTTCTTCTAGAATTTTTATGGTGTCAGGTCTTACATTTAAGTCTTTAATCCATCTTGAGTTAATTTTTGTATATGGTGAGAGAAAGGGATCAAATTTCATTCTTCTGCATGTGGTTAATCCAGTTTTCCCAGCAACATTTGTTGAATAGGGCTTCTTTACCAAGTCTATGTTTTTGTCTGCATTGTCAAAAATCAATTGGTCATAGCTATATGGTTTTGTTTATGGGTTCTTTATTCTTTTTCATTGGTCTATTTGTCTACCTTTATACCAGTACCATGCTATATTTCTTACTGTAGCCTTGTAGTATAGTTTGAAGTCAGGTAATGTGATGCCTCTAGATTTGTTCTTTTTGCTTAGGATTGTTTTGGATATTTGGGATCTTTTTTGGTTCCATATGAAATTTATGATTATTTTGTCTACATCTGAAAGAAACAACATTGGAATTTTGATGGGAATTACACTGAATCTGTAAATCACTTTGGGCAGTATGGACATTTTAACAATGTTGATTCTTCAAACCCATGAACAGGGGATGTTTTCCCATTTGTGTCATCTTTGATTTCTTTCATCAGTGTTTTGTAATTCTCCTTGTAGAGATCTTTCACCTCCTTGGTTAAGTTATTAGTAGGTATTTTATTTTCTTTGTAATTACTGTAAATGCTGTTGGGTTCTTGATTTGACTCTCAGCTTGACTGTTATTAGCATATAGAAATACTATTGATCTGTGTCCATTAATTTTGTAACCTGAAACTTCGCTGAATTTATTTTCAATTATAGGAATCTTTTTTGGAGTTTTTAGGGTTTTCTAGTTTTAAGATCATATTCTTGGCAAACAGGGATAGTTTGATCTCTTCTTTCCCAATTTGGTTATCCTTTATTTCTTTCTCTTGTCTGATTGCTCTGGCTAGTACTTCCAGTACTATGTTGAATAGAAGTGGTAGTAATGGATATCCTTGTCTTTTTCCAGTTCTTATGGGGGATGCTTTCAGCTTTTCCCCATTCAGTATGATGTTGGCTGTGGGTTTGTCATATATGGCTTCTATTATTTTGAGGTATATTCCCTCTATGCCTAGTTTGTTGAGGGTTTTTATGAGGGTTTTTATCAGTTGCTTTTTCTGTATCTGTTGAGGTGATCATATGGTATTTGTTTCTAATTTGTTTGTGTTATGAATCACATTTATTCATTTGCATATGTTGAACCATTGCATCCTGGGATGAATCCCACTTGATCATGATGGATATTTTTTTTTTTTGATGTGCTGTTGAATTTGGTTTGCTAGTATTTTCTTTACGATTATTGCATCTATGTTTATAAGGGATATTGGTCTGTAGTTTCCTTTTTTTGTTGTGTCCTTCCTGTCTTTGGTATCAGGCTGATTCTGGCTTTGTAGAATGAATTGGGGAGGATTCCCTCCTTGATATTATGAAATAATTCAGTACAGTGGGTGCCAGTTCTTCTTTATAGGTTTGGTAGATTTCAGCTGAGAATCTGTGTAGTGCAAGGCTTTTATTGGGCAGGCGGAGAGTTTTTATTATTGTTTTAATCTCATTGCTCATTATTGGTATGTTAAGGACTCTTGTTTCTTCCTGATTCAAGCTTGGGAGGTTGCATGTTTCCAAAAATTTATCCATTTCCTCTAGATTTTCTAGTTTGTGCGCATAGAGGTTTTCATAGTAGTCATGGATGATATTTTGTAAATCTGTGGTGTCAGTTGTACTGTCTTTCTCATTTCTGAATGAGCTTATTTGGGTCTTTCTCTTCTATTTACAGTTAATCTAGGTAGAAGGCTAACAATTTTGTTTATCTTTTCAAAAAACCAACTTTTTGTTGTGTCGATCTTTTGTATTATTTTTTTGTTTCCATTTTGTTTTGTTCTGCTTTAAGCCTTGTTATTTCTTTTCTTCTGCTACCTTTGGATTTAGTTTGTCCTTCTTCTTCTAGTTCCTTGAGATGTGACATTAGGTTGCTAATTTGCGATCTTTCTATCTTTTTGGTGTAATCATTTAAGGCTATGAACTTCCCTCTTAACATTGCTTTTACTCTATCCCATAGATTTTGGATGTTTGTGTCAAGATTCTTGCTCAGTTTGAAAAATCTTTTGACTGCCACCTTAATGTCATCATTGACCCAAGGATTGTTCATCAGCAAGTTGTTTAATTTCCATGACTTTGTGTAGATTTGAGAGTTCCTCTTGCAGTTGATTTCTAGTTTTATTTTAGTGTGATCCGAGAATATACATGAAATGATTTAAGTTTTTCTGAATTTGTCGAGACTTGTTTTGTGGACTAACATATGATATATATTGGAAAATGTCCCATGTGCTGATAAGAATAATGTATATTCTGCAATTTTTGGTTAGAATGTTTGGTAGATGTTAGATCCATTTGTTCCAGAGTTCTATTTAAGTCCAGTGTTTCTTTGATCTTCCACCTTGATGATATGTCCAGTTCTGTCAGTGGAATGTTGAAGTCCCCAGTAGTTATGATTTTGCTGTTTATTTCTTTGCTTAGATCTAGTAGTATTTGATTTGTGAATCTGGGAGTTCCTGTGTTAGGTGAATATATATTTTGGATTATTATGTCTTCTTGCCAAATTGCTCCCTTTATCATTATATATGCACTGTCATTTTTTGTCTTTTTTTCCCCTTACTTTGATTGATTTAAAGTCTATTTTATCTGATATGAGAATAGATACTCGTGCTCACTTTTGGTTTCCATTTGCATGGAATATTTTTTCCATTCCTGTATCTTGAGACTATGAGAATCCCTGTGAGTTAGATGGGTTTCTTAGAGACAGCATATACTTAGGGCGTGTTTTTACATCCATTTAGCCAGTCTATATCTTTTAAATGGTGCATTATGACCATTTACATTCAATATTTTTTTTTTCAGCAAATTATGGGTGTACAGATGTTTAGGTTACGTGTGTTGCCCTTGGTTCCCCGCCCCCGAAGTCCGTGTTTCCAATATGTCCATCCTTCGGGTAGTGCGCATTGCACTCCTTGTGTATACAAATACCCGTCCC
>NW_012156284.1:405310-432936 GCF_000956105.1 Propithecus coquereli
TCAGCAGCATATCAAAAAAATAATTCACCATGACCAGGTGGGCTTTATTCCAGGGATGCAAGGCTGGTTTAATATACGCAAATCTATAAATGCAATTAGCCACATAAATAAAAGCAAGAACAAAGACCATATGATTCTTTCGATAGATGCAGAAAAAGCATTGGACAAAGTCCAATACGTTCAATATTAATATTGATATATGAAGGACTGTTCTGTTCTTCATGTTAAATGATACTTAGATGCCTTGTTTTCTCCCTTGTGTTACTGTTTTATAAGCGTTGTGAGCTTTAACTTTTTGGTGTTTTTACACTGGTGAGTTCGTTGCTCTATATCATGTTTAGAGCACTCTTAAGCATTTCCTGTATGGCGGGTCTAGTAGTAACAAACTCCCTTAGTGTTTGCTTGTCTGGGAAAGATTTTACTTCTCCTTCACTTATGAAACTTAGTTTTTTAGGATACAATATTCTATGCTAGAGATTATTTTGTTTAAAAAGACTAAAAGTGGGACCCCAATCCCTTATGGCTTGAAAGGTCTCTGCTGAGATGTCTACTGTTAGTCTGATGGGTTTTCCTTTGTAAGTAATTTGTTGCTTTTGTCTCGCAGCTTGTAGGATTTTCTCCTTCACTTTGACTTTGGTCAGGCTGATGACTTTATGTCTTAGTGATGTCCTATTTGCTATGAAACTTCCAAGTATTCGATAACCATCTTATATCTTGATATCTAAACCTCTAGCAATACCAGAGAAGTTTTCTTCTATTATTCTCTCAAATAGGTTTTCCGTGCTTATTGTTTTCTCTTTTTCTCCCTCAGGGGTACCTATAATTCTTATATTTGTTTATTTTGCATAATCCTATATTTCTATTAGTGATTGTTATTTCTTCTACATTTTTTACTGACTGGGTAACTTCGAAATCCTTGTCTTCAAGCTCTGAAATTCTTTCTTCTGCTTGGTCTAATCTGTTTTTAAAGCTTTATGCTATATTTTGAAATTCCCTGAATGACTTTATCATTTCTTTAAGTTTTGTTATTTCTTTTCTTATGATATCTATCTCTTTTGTGAATTTTTGTTCGTGTCCTGAATTAATTTTTTGGTTTCTTTGAGATGGTTTTGTACCAGCCACTCAATTCCATTCATCTTACTTGCCATCCATAATCTGAATTCCATATCCATCATTTCAACAATTTCCTTTTGGTTGGAGTTCATTATTAGAGAATTATTGTGATCCTTTGGGGAATGCCAAGACAACCTGTTTTTTTCCATGTTGCCAGAGTTTTTATGCTGGTGCCTTTTCATCTGGGTCCACTTCTCTCAGCTCAAAACAGATAGCAGAATTGGTATACCTGTTCTCCTCTGCTGGGACCTCTGTTGCTCAGTGAAGATAGGGACAGATCCCTGGACAGCAGGCTTGGGTCCTACTCCAGAAGCTTGACCACGCAGGAGAGGGGCAGATGCATTGTGAGCCTTTAACACTGGTGCTCTGCTGCATCTCCCCTGTTCCCGTAGTTGTCACTGGGCTGCTGTGGCAGAACCAGCCCCCCGGTGCCAAGAGTGTACCTGAGATTGGGCTGGACAGCAGGATAGGTATGCATGCAGGATGGAAGAGGTCTTTTGGGCATTGTATGCAGGCTTGGGTGACTGAGGTGGCAGGTGTCTGGGCAGGGTGAGGTGCGCACAGGGTGTGGTGCAGGGTATAGTGGATACATGGGCTGGAGCGGGCCTGTGGGGTGTGGTAGATCCACAGGGCATGGGGCAGAGCAGCCCCTAGTTCAGAATGGACCAATGGGTCACAACGCACACGTGGGACAGAGCGGGACCCCAAGACAGAACAAACCACCAAGGCAGGGTGCTTACATGGGATGGAGCAGATCCACTGAGGGTTGTACTCATGCACACAGACCAGGGCAGCTATGGGGCAAGGTGTGCAGGAGGGGCAGGGTGTGCACAGGGCATGGTTCCCAGAGTGCCTGTACAGGATGGCGTAGGTCTGTGGTGTGCAATCTGCTCAGATCCAAAGGCAGTGTCTGCTCCAGCTTTCATCCTAGTCCGGGCCTGTCAGGTGGTGGTGGTTGTGCTAGTCCAGCTGCCCCAACAGTGGATAGTAAGTGCCAAGAGCTATAGGTACATGCTCCTCCAGGGGCCTGCAGGAAGTGCAGTTGAGCAGGATTGCCTAAGCCACAGTGGCAGGCCTCAGGCCTATGGTCTCCAGCTCTACCCAGGGCCCCAAGCAATGGCAGCAGTGGCAGCAGTGGCAGTGGTGCCTGTTTCCTGCCCCCAGGGCACACATGAGTGCCAGGATTCCCCACCCCCTCCCTGCCTGGCAGGGACAAGGAGGATGCAGCAGTCACAGGTCTGACCCCTGGGCGAAAGTAGTGTTCCAGGGTTGGGTTGCCAAAGTGTCCAGAGCTTGCAAGCCAGCCATCTCTTCTTTCCAGAAAAACACAGCTGCACAGTCTCCAGTCACGTCTGTGTATCAGTCCAGAAGCCTACTGCAGTTGAGGGGCCATCCTGCTGCTCCAGTTGCAGTATCCTCAGGGGAAGCATGGACTATGGGATTTTCTCCTCTTTCCCTTTCCCACATGTGGGTGCCTTCCCTAATTACCTTTGGTCCTGCTGAGAGGCTCAGCCCACTTCTATCTTCTCTCCACTCCTGCCTCCTCTCCATGGATTCCCAGTGCTCTTGCTCAGAAGATCAATCCAAAGGTGAATATTTATTTGCCACTTTTGATACTTTCTGAGAGCTGTTTTGTAGGCTACTTCTAGTCTGCCATCTTGGCCCATTCTTATGGTTCTATTTTTGTATTAAAACTCTGCCTGCAATGCTCCCCTCTACTGCCTGCTCCCCTTTACAGGATGCAAACCACTCCCACTGCCCTACCCTTGTTCACCCACTGCACCACCCCAAGTTTCTTACTGAGAAAATTGCATCATTAGTGTTGGGTATGTGACCTCCCCAAACACCATAATTTCAGTCTTTTGGACAAACTTTTAGTAAGGTGAGATGTTTGGGTTTTTTTGAGAGTCGCTAGTTGCTTACATCTCAGGGTAGGGTGCAAGAAGCACCATTATAAGGTAGGTGGCCTTCAGATTAATTCATTGTCTGCCATTTTTCAGGGTGTGTAATTGTCACCCCACATATCATACCTTTCTCCACCTGATTTTTGCTCACTACCCCTATAGGCATAAATGCCAAGTCTTTTTCCTCTTTGTCTATGGGATAACATGTTAAGGGAAAAATTTGTCTTCAGTTTTCAGACCAGCTCCAGTGTTTATCCTCCGCGTCTGGCTCTCTGTGGACCTGTCTGACCCCACCCTGTAGGACCCACCTCCCTCCCTTCCCACCCACTCGCCTCTTCCTTCTTTTCTCTTTCCCTGCTATCACAGAACACACAGAAACCCACCATTTCATAAGTGTTTGATTTTCTTTTCATCACCAACATGTACCCAATTGGTGTGAAATTTGCTGTCTACATGGTTGGCCATTTCCCAGTGGCCAGACCTCTGGAGACTTCACAGATAGGTCAGAGGTCTCTGGCCTCACTCTGAAATTACTGACTGCCCACAACCACACTTGGGGTAGTGGAGTTCTCCCTGCTCTCTGGGGCTTGCTCTGGCTCATTTTGACCGAGTTCCTCATTCAGCCGGTGATCCTGACCAAATAGTGTCGGCCCTCTCCCCTCCTTAGGTTTAGTTGAAGGGGTGGTCATTTTTAGAGAAGCTTTTCTCCATAAAGTCCCTCGAAGGGGTCCTTTTGCCTTCCTGGTTACCTTGGGCACCTGCGAGGACAACAAGGAGATCACAGAAGGGCAATGGTTTGAGGGAAGAGGGTGGAGGAGAGGTGGGAACAGGGACTTCATGGGAAGGGACGTGGGCTGAGGGGGGTTCGTGCCGGGTGAGGCAGGGGCGGGAGTCGGGAGGGAGGAGTAGAGGGAAAGGCAGGGAGGAGCTTTGGTGGGTCGTTCACCTTGAAGCTGCCTCGAACCTGGGTTGACAAGGGTCCTTCCTCTTCTTCTCCCCTTTGATGTTTGCAGGTGGTTGTTCAATGATTGTGCTTGAGGCTTGTGATTTCCTAGTCATCTTCACTATGTCAGCACTTCCCAGTAGTCTACCCAGGCCTCCTGACTTCCCTATATGTACCCTCCTGGGGATAGGGCCAGGCCACGCCCCTGAGCTTTGATTGGTCACCGAGTCACTCCCCAGTCAATAGTAGTCCTGGGGGGAGGGGCCTTGACATCACTAGGAACCAGCCTGACATCATGGGGTGAGGTTGGGTGGGGGGGGTGGGTGAGGAAAGACCCTGGGGTGGCCAAGATGCAGCTTAGACATCATGAAGCGCCATCCTGACAGCTTCATGTGGGAGGGGTAATGTGGGGGAGACTGTGATGTTCTGGTTGGACAAAGGGATGATTTCTTAGTACCCCTAAAGAACCTTCTAAACTGACCTGCCACCCTCCTCATCTTCCTATGTCAATTCTGATGGTTCACATGGCAAGGAGAGGGTGTCTTTTCTAAGCCTTTCCCCACAGCCATCCTATTCAGTGGTACATTCTGTTCTCTTCCACCCTTTACCGTTACCTGGTGATTGTATGTCTTCCCTACAGTCCACCCATGGTAATCTGATCAGACTTAAGTGACTGTTGAGATGTGAATCATTCACTTCCCTCCTACAAATTCCTCTTATATACCTTGAAGACTTCTCACTTCCTGACTACCATCAGAAATCTTTTCCATCCCATCTCCTTTCCCAGTGTCCATGTAGCTCTCCTCAGTTTTCCCTTTTCCATTCTGAAATCACTGCCTTCAGTCTATCTTCAGTAAATAGACTTTCTCCACTGGGTATCCTTTTCTTGTTTCAAATCCAAGGGCCATGGCCATCTCAGTAGGTGTAGTACCAGACCTGGTTTTAACAGTGTGGGGGGTGATGAGGCAGATATTCATGTGCCAGAAGTTATTCTGGGAGATTGCATGCAGGAAACTATAACCTAAGACTGATCAGTATTCCCAAGGAGGAGTTTGCCTTAACCAGAGGTGTGTGACCTCAGGTGCAAAGTTCTTCTCTACATGTGTCCTCACTAACCAGACACTTTTCTCACCTTCGGTTACTGCTGGCACTGTCAGTGTTGTACCTCCATTGGAGTTTATCTCACAGTTAAGACACTCATAGAATTCATTCTTACATATAGCTATAATAAGCTTCCAGTTTCTTGGATGAGGCACTGTGTGATTTAGTTCTCTCTATGTAGCTCCCCAGGTAGAGGATCTCCCATTCAAGGTTTTGGCCCTGGGGGAAAAAGGAAAGGGGTTGTGGGATTAGTCATAGGCTTTATATTCCTGAACAACCAGAAAATTCAGCCTACTTGAGGTCCTCATCTAAACATACAACTTTTTGGCTTAAGGGGGCTTCCCATGGTTTCATATGCAGAACTCACTTCCTCATGTCTGCTGGTTGCTTACTCACCCAAGATGCATCACATTACTTAAAATTTTAAAAGGCAGAACAAAAAATACCATAAACAAATTCAAAAAGCAACTGAAAACTGGTGACAATTTGTAAACTAGACCACTAATATTACTAATACGTAAAACTCTTAAAATTTTTGGAAAAAAGGACCCAAACCTGATAGAAAAATGTATAAAAGACATGAGCAGACAATTCACAAGAAAGATATAGAATTAGCCCTTCACCACATTTAAAGTGCACATATAGTAGTAACATTCATCGGGTATCTGGCAGATGGAAGGGGAAGGAGGGGATGGATATATTCACACGTAATGAGTGTGATGCACACCATCTGGGGGATGGACACGCTTGAAGCTCTGATTCAGGTGGGGCAAGGGCAATATACGTAGCCTAAACATTTGTACCCCCATAATGTGCTGAAATAAAAAAGAAAAAATAATAAAGATGTTTAACCTCACTAAGGTAAAAAAAAATCAAATTAGAACTACCTTGAACAATCGAATATAACCCAAAACTGGCACGGATTTTAGAATTAGAAGAAAAGGACATTAAAATAATTATAATAACTGTATTTCATGTGTTCAAAAATTAGGTAGAGACATGGAAAATAGCTCAAATTGATCTTACAGAGATGAAAACCATAGTGTCTGAGATGACAAACACAGTTGGTGGAATTAACAGCAGATTAGATATGGCAGAAGGAGAAATTTTTGGTTTTGAAGACTTTGTAATAGAAACTACCCAGAATAAAGTATAGAGTCCATCGATATATAAAAACAATGCACTATGATCAAACGAGATTTGTCCCAGGAATGAAGGGTTGATTAAACATTTACAAATAAATGTAATTCTCCTTATTGACAAACTAAAAATGAAAAGCCATATGATAATCTCCATAAATGCAGAAAGATAATTTGATAAATTCCAATATTCATTATTTATAAAAAAGAAACTCTTATCAAACTAGAAAAAGAAGGAAAACATCCTCAAACTGATGAAGAGCATCTACAAAAACCCAGTAGCTAACGTTACACTTTATGGTAGAAGACTAAATGTTATACTTCCAAGTTCAGGATCAAGAAAAAGATGTCCACTCCCATTATACTGAAGTTGTGGCCATAAAATCAGACTAGAAAAGAATATAAAAATTTCCAATTTGGAAAAGAAGTAAAACTGTTTTATTTACAGATGGCTTGATCATTTATGTAGAATATCCAATGTAATCTATAAAAAATACTAAAAATAGTAAGTGATTTTAGCAAAGTTGGAAGATAAAAAGTCAATACATAAATTCAATTAATTGCCTTTTATATTCTAGGACAAATAATCAAAAACTTAAAAAGTAATAGCATTTACACTTAGCATCAAAGTAAGAAATACAGATAAATCTGACAAAATATATGAAAGACAACAACACAAAAAATGGACAAAAAATTTGAACAGTCACTTCATCAAAAAAAGATATAGGAATAGCATATAAGCACTACACATCTACAAATATGGCTATGATGAAGAAACAAACAATAACAAGTATGACAAGGATGTGGAGAAATTTGAACTTTCATACATTGCTGGTGAAAAAAGTAAAGTGGTGCAGTCTCTTTCAAAAACACTTGGAAGTTCCTTAAGAAGCTAACAGGGGGTAACCACATGACCCAGCAATTCCACTCCTCGACACATTCCAAAGAAACATGAAGATGTATGTGTACACAAAGTATTGTACACAAATGTTTGTAGCAGAATTATTTGTAATAACCAACAAGTGGAATTGACCCAAATGTCCATTAATTGATGAATTAAAAAACAGCATATCCACACAACGGAATATTATTCGGCCATAAAAGGAATGGAGTTCTAATACATTCTACAATAAGCTACATGTCTGAAATGACTATGTTAATTGAAAGAAGTCAAACGCAAAAGACTACATATTACATAACTGCATTTATATGAAATATCCAGAATAGGCAATTTCATAGAAACAGCAAGTACATTAGTGGATGCCAGGAGCTGGGAGAGGGGGAGGTGGAAAGTGACTGCTAACTCGTGCAATGTTTCTTATTAAGGTGATGATGATATTCTAGAATTAGAGGGTGGTGACGGTTTCACAACCTATGCATATACTAAAAACCTCTAAATTGTATACTTTAAAATGGTAAATTTTATGTTATGTGAATTATATGTCTATAAATAACAAGATTTTTTTTTAAACCACAGACCTAGAATTCTACATCCAGCAAAATTATCCTCCAAAATGGAAGGAGAAATAAAGACATGTCATACAGACAAAAGCTCAGGGAATTCACTCTCAGCAGACCTGCTGTGCAAGAAATGTTTAAAAAAGTTCTTTGCATAGAAGGAAAATGATGTTAGATAGACACTGGAATCCACTTATATGTATTTATGGGGTAAAGTGATATTATAATTTATGATTACAATGTGAAATAATTAAATAAAGCTAATTAACATATTTATCACCTCAAATACTTTGTTTTTGGTGATAACATTTGAAATTTACTTTTTGCAACTTTGAAATGTACAATACACTATTATTAACTATATTCACCATGCTGTGCAATAGATCTCAAAAAAAGCCTTATTCCTCCTGTCTAATAGAAATTTTATACCCTTTGATCATCATCTCCACATTCTCCCCACTCCCAGCCTCTGTAACCACCATTCTACTCTCTGTTTCTATGAGTTTTATTGTTTTAGATTCCACATATAAGTGAAAATATGTAGTTTTTGTCTTTCAGCACCTGGCTTATTTCACTTAGCATAAGGTTCTCCAATTTCATCCATGTTTCCACAAATGACTGAATTTCCTTCTTTTTTAAGGCTGCATAGTATTCAATTGTGTTTATATATACCACATTTTCTTTATCCATTCATCTTTTGATGGACACTTAAGTTGTTTCCATAACTTGACTATTGTGAATAGTGCTGCAATGAACATGGGAGTGCAAGTATCCCTTTGATATACTGATTTCCTTTCCTTTGGGTAAATACCCAGTAGTCAGGTTGCTGGATTGCATAGTTGTCCTATTCGTAGATTTTTGAGGAATCTCCATAATTTTCCATAATGGCTGTACCAATTTACATTGCAACCAGCAGTGTACAAAGGTTCCTTTTTTACCACATCCTTGCTAATACTTGTTATCTTTTTGCCTTTTTGATAATAGTTTTCTGACAGGTGTGAAATGATATCTCATTGTATTTTTAATTTGCATATTCCTAATGATTGGTGATTTTGAACATATTTTCACATATCCGTTGGCCACTGTATGTCTTCTTTTGAGAAATGTCTATTCAGTTTTCTTGCCCATTATTTCACTGGTCTTTTTATTTTCTTGCTATTGAGTTGTTTGGGTTCCTCTCTATAATTTGTATATTAACCCCTTATCAGATGTATGGATTGCAAATATTTTCTGCCAACCTGTAGATTGCCTCTTCTCACTGTTAATTGCTTCCTTTGATGTACAAAAGCTTCTTAGTTTGATTCTATCCCATTTGTCTATTTTGCTTTTGTTGCCTGCATTTTTGGGGTCAGGTTAAGAAATCATTTCCCAGACCAGTGTCATGTAGTTTTTCCCCATGTTTTCTTCTAGTAGTTTTACTGTTTTTGGTTATGTTTAAATATTTAATCAATTTTGAGTTGATTTTTGTATATGGTGTAAGGTAAGGATTCAATTTTATTCTGCATCGGGCTCTCTGGTTTTCCCAACACCCTTTATTGAAGAGTCTATCCTTTTCTTATCGTAATACCTTTCTTATTCTTAATTGGTAAAAGATAAATACTTGTTTAAAGCAATAATAGTAATAATTTGTTGAGTGCTTATAGCAAGAGGATAAGTTGAATGACTGCAATGTAATAAAAGACAGAATAAATGAAATAAAAATACTTTGCTGTAAAGTGCCTGCACTCTATGTGAACTGGTATATCATTCTTTATGGGTGAATATATATTATTTATTTAACAATGTATATTATAAACCACAGAGCAACACTAAAAATTTTTACAAATCAAGTATAAATTATATGTCAATAAATGGGATATATCAAAATCATATAAAATGCTCATTTAAAACCTGAGAAGACAGAAAAAGGAAGAAAAAAAACCAAAAGGAAAACATTAAAGAAATAAATAGAAAATTGTTATAAAGATGGCAGATGAATAGCCACTCTAACTTTGAATTGTCCAAATATATCAGGTAAGGGCAGAGGTTGTCAGAATGAATTAACAAAAGAAGAAGAAGGTCAAAGTGTATGATGTCTACAAGAAACGAGCTTTAATAAAAATTCAAATAGATGAAGAGAGTTACACTATGCCAACCCTAATCTAAAGAAATCTAGAGTAGCTATATTAATGTTAGAGAAAGCAGACATTAGAATAAGGAAGATTAACAGAGATCAAGAAGAACATTACATAGTGATAAAGAGGTTAATTGTTCAAAGACACATTACAATCCTTAACATTTATGTATCTAACAACAGAGCATCAAAACACGAGGCAAAATCTCATAGAACTGAAAGGAGAAATAGATAGTCCACCATTACAGTTGGAGACTTTAACACCTCTCTGTCATTAATTGATAGATCCAGCAAGCGGAAAATCAGTAACAATATAGATGACCTGAACAATACTATCAATTTACTTGATCTAAATGACATTTATAATGTAATCTATACAACAGCAGAATACACATTTTTCTGAAGTGTGCATGAAACGTTCACCCATATTGACCAATTATTGGTCATAAAACACACCTTAACAAATTTAAAAGAATAGAAATCATATAAAATATGTTCTCTGTATGCACAAGGAGTGCAATGCGCACCACCCGAAGGATGGACATATTTGAAACTCGGACTTGGGGGGCGGGGACCAAGGGCAACATACGTAACCTAAACATCTGTACCCCCATAATATGCTGAAATAAAAGAAAAAAAATTATGTTCTCTGACAAAAATGGAACTAAACTAGAAATAATAACAAAAAGATAGCTGGAAAAGTCCCACACGTTTGTAAATTAAACTACACATTTCTAAATAAATCATGGGTCAAACAAGAAGTTTCAAGAGGCATTTAAAATATATTGAATTGAATTAAAATGAAAATATAACTTAGTAAGCGTTTTGTTATGTCACTAAAACAGTGCTTAGAGAGACATTTATAGAATTACTTGTAAATATTAGAAAAGAAAAAATGATCTAAAATTATCCACTATAGAAAATAGAGAAAGAATAACAAGTTAAATTAAAGTAAGCAGGAGAAAAAAATTAAATATTTAGCCAGAAACCAATGAAATCAAAAACAGAAAATCAATAGAGAAAATCAACAAAATGAAAAGGTGTTTCTTTGAAAAGATCAATAAAATTGACAAGTCTCTAGCTAGGCTAATGAAGACAAAGAAGAAAGAAGATACAAATTGCCGATATCAAGAATGAAAGAAGTTTTATCACTACTGAGCCTATGAATATTAATAAGATAATACAGGAATACTATGAGCAACTCTATGCCCACATAGAGTTGATAACTTAGATAAAATGAACTAATTTTATGGAAGGCACAGACCCAGAATATTCCTGCAATGAGAAACAGATAACCTGAAAATGCTGTATCTATTAAAAGAAATTGAATTAGTAGTTTAATACATTCCAAAACAAACAAGCAAACCACTTGGCCCAGATTTTGTTTTGTTTTTTGGTGAATTCTACCAAAGACTTAAGGAAGTCTTAATACCTATTTGACACAATCTCTTTCAGAAGATAGAAGAAAGAACACTTCTCAAATCATCTTATGAGGCCGGCATTACCCTAATACCAAAATTAGACATAGACATTTCAGGAAAAGGAAACTGCATACTGCTATCTCTCATGAACACAGATGCAAAAATTCTCAACAAAACACTAGCAAGTCAAATCCACAATATATAAAAAAGGATAATGCATTATAACCAAGTGGGGTTGATTTAAAGAATGTAAGACTTGTCCAACATTAATAAATCAATGTAATTCAACATATTAACAAGAAAAACAATGGGAATATAACAATAGATACAAACAAAGCATTTGACAAAGTTCCATATCCATCATAATAAAAACTTTCAAAAGCTAGGAAAAGAAGGGAACTTCCTTATGCTAATAAAGGTTATATATGAAAATCTTACAGCTAACATCATACTTAATGGGAAGAAACTGAATGTTTTCCCCTTAAGATAGGGAACAAGGCAAGGATATCCTTTCACTCCATTCCTATTCAACGTTGTACTGGAAGTCTTATCTCATGCAATAAGATAAGTAAAAGGAATAACCTGTACAGGTTGGAAAGAAAAAGTGTCTTTATTTGAAGATACATGGTTATCTATGTAGAAAATCCCAAGCAATTAAATTGGTGTGGATGTGGAGAGATAGGAACACTCATATACTGCTGTTCGGACTGCAAATTAGTGCAACCTCTGTGGAAAGCAATATAAAGATACCTCAAAGAGATACAAGTAGATCTACCATTTGATCCAGCAATCCCATTACTGGGCATCTACCTAAAAGAACAAAAGACATTCTATAAAAAAACCATCTGCACTTGAATGTTTATAGCGGCACAATTAACAATTGCAAAGATGTGGAAACAACCCAAGTGCCCATCAATACATGAGTGGATTAATAAAATGTGGTATATGTACCATGGAGTACTATTCGGCTATAAGAAACAATGGTGATATACCACCTCTTGTATTTTCCTGGATAAAGCTGGAACACATTCTACTAAGTGAAGTATCCCAAGAATGAAAAAATAAGCACCACATATACTCACCATCAAATTGGTTTCACTGATCAACACCTAAGTGCACATATAGAAATAACATTTATCGGGCGTCGGGCAGATGGGAGGGGGGAGGAGGGGATGGGTATATACATATATAATGAGTGTGATGCGCACCATCTGGGGGATGGACACACTTCAAGCTCCGACTGGGGGGGAGGGGGGAAAGGGCAATGTAACCTAAACATTTGTACCCCCATAATATGCAGAAATAAAAAAAATCTTAAAAAAAAGTATTCCTGGAACTAATAGGTGAGTACATTAAAGATTTCAGGATACAAGTCAATATACAAAAGTCAAATGCACCACCATTGCTATACACCAACAATGGACAGTTGGAATTTCAATTTTAAAATATACCATTATAATAGCACCAAAAATGAAATACTAAGGTATCAATTTAACAAAATATGAATACTATATATGCAGGAAACCATGCAACACTGATGGAAGAAATTAAAGATCTGCAGAAATTGAGAAACAATCCATGTTAATGGAATGGAAGACTCACTATTATAAAGATGTCAATTCTTCCCAACTTGATCTATACATTCAACACAATCCCAATTAAACTTCTAGAAAAACGACTTTTGTTAAAGATATTGACAAACTGATTCTAAAACTTATATGTAAAGCAAAGGACCTACAATAACCATCACAGTCTGAAAAAGAAAAACAGAGTTGGAAAACTCATATTAGACTCATATTACGCACATATTAGAAGGCTCAAATCCAATAAAAACAGACAATACTAATTGCTGGTGAGGATGCGGAACAACAAAAACTTAATCATCAATGGAGGGATGAAAAATGGGGGGGGGGAACCAAGGGCAACACACGTAACTTAAACGTATGTAAACCCATAATTTGCTGAAATAAAATAAATAAAAAAATAAATAAAAAAAAAATGGTACAACCACTTTGGTAGAGAGTTTGGCAATCTCACACAGAGCTTAAGATAGTCAATTTTTTCCGAGGTATTTACCAAAGTGATTTGAAAACTTATGTTTACCTAGAAAGCCTGCACATCAATATTTATAGCAGTTTTAATCATAATCACCAAATACTGGAAGCAGTCAAGATATCCTTTGCTCATTAAATGATTTAACAAACTATGATTCATCCATGCAATAAAATACTATCCAATGATAAAAAGGAATGAGCTATCAAGCCACACAAAATCATGGATGAATCTTAAATACATCTTGCTAAGTAAAAGAAGCCAGTCTGAAAAGGATATAAACTATATGATTGTATTTATATGACATTTCTGGAAAAAACAAAATAGAGTAAAAAAACAGATTGGTAGTTGTCAGAGGTTTGGAATGGGGGTAAGATTGAATAGGTGAAGCACAAAGGATTCACTTAGAGTGGTGCAACTCTTCTGTATGATACTGTAATGGTGGATACATGGCACTAGGCATTTGTCAAAGCCCATAGAATTTTACAGCACAAAGTATGAGTCTTAATGTATACATACATATTTTTAAAGAAATCATTTGGGATATTAGGAACACCAATTGGCAGACTGTAACAAAATAATCTAATTGTGTTACAAGTGTTTTATATAACCTCACTGAAAGGGGTGGGGAAAAATGTTGCTGACCTATGTAACTTTTGAAATGAGTGGATCCATTGAGTCTAAAGACAAAAACAGCTGTACTCTAGTTGGTAAAGGTGTTTCCCATTGTATGGGTTAACAATTCTGAAACCATTGGACATGTAGATGAGATTGAAAAAAATAAGTCAATGGATGGTGGAGGATGGGAGCGAGGTTTCTCATTGTTGGAGTGGGGGAATACAGACAAGCAAGGAAGAAAGACTAGAATGAATCCCATGGTCTGGATTAGAGTCAGAGACAACAGTATGAACTCATGTTTAGCTTAATATAGAAAGATGGATACACATGGATACACACACACACATGCATGAATTGGTACAGAAATAATTACAGATATATGTATATATTCAAGTTAGTATCACACACACACACACACACACACACACACACTACCTAGCTTTTTCCACTGGGAGGGACTAGAAGCAATGACAGCCCCACAGCAACAAGCATACCTAGCACATAGATCTTGGTTTCTAATACTATTCTCTGATGAAAGAAATCAGGGATCCTTAGACAAATGGTGGATTCCAGGGCTGGGGAAGGAAATATACAAGATGAGCCTGGAGCATTTTCTAGTGCCAGAAGATAAAGGAGTGTTCAAAGAAACAAAAGGATTGGGTATTTCAAAGGGACACAGGGCCACAATGGAAGAGCTCCCAGTAGCCAAAGGTGGAACAAATTGAGCAACAAAATAAGATAATATTAGGTTTTAATGCAAAGCAAAAAAAAATAAGCATCAAGGAATCCATATTAATATAAATAAATAACTGAATCAATAATTAAAGAAAAATAGTTCCAATTTAGTGGTGAGTACATGTGATATTTGTTTTTCCATTTTTGTGATACTTCACTTACAAGAATGAGCTCCAGTTACATCCAGGTTAATACAAGAGGTATTAGTTCACCATTTTATATGGCTGAGTAGCACTCCATGCTATACATATACCACATTTTATTAATCCACTCATGTATTGATGGGCACTTGGGTTGTTTCCACATCTTTCCAATTGTGAATTGTGCTGCTATAAATATTCAAGTGAAGGTGTCTTTTTACAGAATGTCTTTTTTTTTCCCCCTTTGGGTAAATACCCAGTAATGGGATTGCTGGATCAAATGGTAGTTCTTTGAGGTATCTATGTTTAGTTCTTTGAGGTATCTCCATACTACTTTCCACAGAGGTTATACTAGTTTGCAGTCCCACCAGCAGTGTATGAGTGTTCCTATCTCTCTGCCTCCGCACCAATAGTTGTTGTTTTGGGACTTTTTGATAAAAGCCATTCTCACTGGAGTTCAGTGATATCTCATTGTGGTTTTGATTTGCATTTCTCTGATGATTAGAGATGCTGAGCATTTTTTCACATACTTATGTGCACATATGGAAATAACATTCATCGGAAATCAAGCAGGGTAGGAGAGGATGGGTAAATTCACACATAATGGGTACAATGCACACTATCTGAGGGATGGGCACATTTATAACTTTGACTCAAACAGTACAAAAGCAATTTATGTAATCAAAACTTTTGTAACCCTGTAATATTCTGAAGTAAAAAAGAGAAAAATAAAATAATAAAGAAGCATAGACAAATCTCCTGTAGGAAGTCAGAATAATTTATGTAGCTACTACCCTCTAAAAGAGGTAGAACATAATTCCCCACCTCTTAAGTATGGGTTGTGTATAATGACTTCTTTCCAAAGAGTACGGTATGGTGAGGAGGAAAAACAAGATTAACTTTGCAGTGGACAAACCTGGCAATCACTACTTGAGCCAGGTGCTTGAGGTTAACATCAACAGTGATAAGTCATGTTGACATTATGCTCCTTTGATATTGTATTATAAGCCATGTTTTGTTTAAATGTTTACATTATGAAACAAATGGTTCTTCTCTTGGTTCCACTTATCCCCTTATATGGATTCCTTGTCCCAGAAGAGAGGAAGAAAGATGAAAGGCAAATTGACCTACCTCAGAACTGTTCACCATTGTGTGTTTTAGAGGGTTACTACATCCTCACCCTCCCCTTCTCTCCTCTAAGTCCTCAATGGAGTGAGCTAGGGTGAGATGGAGAGTGAGGGGTGGAGAAAAATATAAGCAGAGATTCTTTAGGCAAGTGACTCTTAAATCTTACCATTTTTGTCTTCCTTCTTCCCTCAAGAGACTCAGCAGTCACCATTATCACTTGCCCATCATTATCCTCACTCATACATCCTAGAGCACTTACTGCAGTAGACCTTTAAATCTCCCCCATTTACAGATGAGCAAACTGAGGCTCAGAGAGGTGAAATGGCTTGCCCAAGATCATGCAAGTAATAAAATTAAGAATGGGACTACAGTAGTGATTCCCAACCTTTTTGGTACCAAGGCCCCATTTTATGGAAGACAATTTTTCCACAGACCAGGGTGAGGGTGGTTTGGGGATGATTCAAATGCATTACATTTATTATGCAGCCAAATCTCTCTGCTAATGATAATCTGTATTTTCAGCCACTCTCCAGCACTAGCTTCACTGCCTCAGCTCCACCTCAGATCATCAGGCATTAGATTCTCATAAGGAGCTGGCAACCTAGATCCCTCACAGGCACATTTTACAATAGGGTTCGAGCTCCTAGGAGAATCTAATGTGGCTGCTGATCTGACAGGAGGTGGAGCTTATGTGGTGATGTGAGCAATGGGGAGTGGCTGTAAATACAGATGAAGCTTTGCATGCTCATCCGCAGCTCACCTCCTGCTGTGTGGCCTGGTTCCTAACAGGCCACTGATGCTACTGGTCTGTGGCCCAGGGGATTGTGGACCACACGACCAGACAGTACTCTAGCAGACGGGTAGAGGGCAGAAAACTGAGATAAATTCATGCCTCTTGGCCTTAATTTCCTCAATGAAGTAGGAACACCGGAGGGAATAGGTGCTGCATCTGGGTTTAAGGCTGGCAGTCACTGGGTGAACAGGAGAATTCCTTGTATAAAATACCAGGCATTCAGGAGTGTCCTTTTCAGCATCTTACATAGCTCAGATATGTATGTGGTAGACACTTCAGGTGCATTGACATTTTCCCCTCAATTCATAATGGATAGGGGGAAGGAAATCATTTAAACCAGTTGTTTGACAAAGCCAACAATTGGTTGCCTGATATTTTTCACTTTTCAGGTGATTTTTATTGGCACTTCTGTAGACAGCCTGAGGCCAGGCCTACAGGCCTGTAATTATCCAGGCAACTAAGTCAGTGTTTTTCTTAATTACGCAGGAAATGAAGAGGAGAAAGGAATTGTTTATTTTTTCAGGCTGAATTATACAGTCTGAACTGACCAAATTTACAAGACATCGCTAATCCTCTGGACTTGGAGGCCTGGATTTGTCTATGTGAGTTGTAGAGGCTGAATCAACTCCCACGCTAAGCCTAACTGGGAATTATTGCTTCCCCCACCCAACTAGCCAATATGCATTGTGAAATATTTTGTTACTTAAACACCTTTGGTTGGAGGAAGCAAATACATTACTTCCCTGTGCTGAAAAATGCAATTGATCTCAACACCAGCCACTTACATTTGTTGTAACTGCCACGGAATCATGATTCAATGAAAGCCTAGCAATTTGACTTAAAAGGTGATTATGGCATCTCAGCTGAGTTTTGCATTCCCTTCACTCTGTACAATGTACAATCACATTGCTTTTTAGTAGACATTTAAATGAAAAGGGATATTTATCAAGTGAAGGCAAAAGCCTGTTATGTGCCAATTTGGCAAAAGAAAATGGGGGTTTTTCTTGTTAAAAGTATACATACTTTATATATTTGTGAACAACAGACAACTATAAAAACACAATTTTATAAAAGTTGAAAATGTTCACCCTTGCAAAAACAATTTCTCATTTCAGGAATCTCTTAAGTGGCCAGGTTGTGTCATGGGTCCCAAACATCAAAGGGCCTGATTATGCAGTTCATCAGGGCCAATTGGATGATATTCTCATTTTGCTGATAGGCCATGGACAATGAGCATCTCAATGACCACTGTGATGGTTAAAGAGTAGAGGCTCTTTTTCATGTTTCTTTGATTAAGTAAACCCTGTTGTTCTTTTCATATCCAATGGAAGTGGGGAGGTTCTTCTAGCATCACCACCACAATGAAGAAAAAAATTATAGAGCTCTGTGGAAGGCAGAGTAATGGCCCCAGGGATATCTATGTCCTAAATCCAAAACCTGTGAATATATTATCTTACGTGGCTAAGTGAACTTTGCAGATGGGATTAAAGTTAAAGACCTTGAGATGGGGAGATTGTCCTGGATTGTCCAGGTGACCCTTACACTAATCACATGAGTCCTTAAAAGCAGAGAAACTTCCCTGACTATAGTCAGAAAAAAGATGTCATAATAGAAGAAGGGTCAGAGAAATGTGACATTATTGACTTTGAAGATGAAAGGAGGGGCCATAAGCCAAGGAATACAGGCTGTCTATACAAGCTGAAAACAGCAAGGAAACAAATTCTCCCCTAGACCCTCCAGAAAGGAACACAGCCCTGCTAACACCTTGACTTTAGACTTACTTTACCCGTGTCTGACTTCTGTCCACCAGAATGTGTAAGATAATGAATTTCTGTTGTTTTAAGCCCCTAATTTTGTGTCAATTTGTTACAGCAGCAATACAAAACCCATACAAGCTCAGATGTTAATCAACAAGTACCTGGTGAGGAAAGTTATTTGCTCTATTATACGACAGCAATGGCAGCATAAAGGAATACAGTCTGTGCCTCTCTAATCAGTAGGAATAAATTCTAGAAATAGTAAAGTTGAGTTTAGTGTAGCAACCAGGATTTTGTAGTTGGGGTAATGCCAAAGAAGTGCTCTGGATAAACTGGCCGACATCCAGCTGGTTGTTTTGTCATTGGATCATCAGAGACAACACAACTTTCCAAGATTCACTGGTCCATTTCCCATGCAGTTTTTGGGGCATATGCACTTACATGAATAAGAAAGGAAAATTCAGAGAGTACAAGAGAGGGAGAGGAAACAGGAATAAGAGTATGCCGTCAAATGTTTTTGGCTAGATTCAGAATATTTGAGCTCAAACCCCCTTTTAAACAACAAGTTTAGAGTTTTAATGGCTTAATATTAAAGAATAGTCTCATAACATATATCATTTATTCTCCTTTGGAATGTCTTCTAATGCCTTAGTTTCAAATTGCTGCTCAAAGAGGTTGATAGACACACACACACACACATTCAAGCCTACATGCCAAATTAGGTAAATGTAATCTTAGACTTCCTTCTGAAAAGAACAGAATAGAAATATAGGAAGTCACCTAGAGTGTGGTTTAATGAATTCTGTCATTTTCTCAAATTTTGCCCAAATGAGGCTTCCTTTGTAAGAAAAAATATTAGAAGCTCTTTCATAAAATGTATGTATGCTTGGACTATTCATTCTCTGCTCACAGAGCCGTCCAAATCTAATGTGTAACAAAAGTCTAAAAGCTAATCAATAATGGAACACAGATCTGTATATGGAAGTATCTGTGCCTCCTCAGAGAGGAAGCTGCACCAGAGAGCCTCCAAGGGCAGTTCCAACTTTATATTTATTTTATGATGATTCAAATCTATGTGTAATTCTTTGTATTGTCACTTCCAATTATTTTTGGAATAAAACCGCCAGGGAAATGAGTTACTCATTTCAAAAAACACATTCATATTTGATAAATAGCTTACAGATTAGAGAGAAGATATTTACTGAAATCATGATTAAAAGCTCTTTCCTGGGGATCATACTAAACCACTAGATTAAGGATGACAAATCTTCATTGCCCAGATCATCTGAAGCTAATAGTGCTAGTCTGGGCTGAGTTGCCAGTGAAGGCACTTCCCTGGGAAATAGCATTAAGACAAGGCTTTTAGTGGGTTTCTAGCTATGTGCAAGACCCTGGGAGGCCTACAGCCATCTCCTAACTTCATGTTCAATAGCTCAGGGGACAGAAAGAGTGGGCAAGGAACTCTGGCTTGACAGACAAGAGCCAACTTCCACCTTTACTGTCCTGTATGTATAATACCCAGATCTCCAAATTATTATGTTCCCCTGAGTTCTCAATTCCCCTCCTACTTCCTCTTCAGGGCACAGTCAGGGTTTGGGAATGAATAGAATTATTTCTCTGTTACCTGGGCCATGGGTCATTCAAAGTAGAAGTGAAAAGTCTCCTCTTGCCAATGTACTTTTATTTGTTTATTTAGCTATTGGATCATTTAACATAAATCTTTGCTGAGAAAAAAATTAATATGTTTCATTTATTCACCTACTCCACGCATAATATAGTGCTAGTGCTAGGGCTTCAAATCATTTCTATCGCTCATTTTAAAAGTAACACATCTCCGTATTCTTTTCTTGTACCTTAACCTTGGCTGCCCTCAGTTCACAGGTAGAGAGCAGTTTATTTAGATAGGCAAGTTGAATTTACACCAGCATCTCCTGCATCAGGGTAATCTGGCCCTTCAAGGGACTGCTATGGTTTGGCCCTTAAAGGTACTGCTTACTCCCTCTATGAGTCATGTTAAGATTTAATTGCCATTGTAACAGTACTAAGAAGTGGGACATTTAAGAGGTGATTAGTGCCGGGCGCGATGGCTCACGCCTGTAATCCTAGCACTCTGGAAAGTCAAGGCTGGCAGATAGTTTGAGCTCAGAAATTCGAGACCAGCCTCAGCAAGAGCAAGACCCTGTGTCTACTAAAAATAGAAATAAATTAGCTGGACAACTGAAAATATATATAGAAAAAATTAGCTGGGCATGGTGGTGCATGCCTATAGTCCCAGCTACCTGGGAGGCTGAGGCAGAAGAATTGCTTCAGCCCAGGAGTTTGAGGTTGCAGTGAGCTAGGCTGATGCCACGACACTCTAGCCCGGGCAACAGAGTGAGACTCTGTCTCAAAAAAAAAAAAAAAAGAGGTGATTAGGCCATGAGGGCTCCACCCTCATGAATGGATTAATGCTGTTATTATAGGAGTGAGTTTATTATAAAAGGGCAAGTTTTGCCCTGATTGCTCTTTCTCTTGCCCTTCTGCCTTCTGCCATAGAATGATGCAGCAAGAAGGTTTTCACCAGATGCTAGTGCCTTTATCTGGGACTTCCCAGCCTCTAGACCTGTGAAAAAAATAAATTTCTATTCTTTATATTATAAATTACCCAGTCTCAGGTATTCTCTTATAGCAGCATGAAACAAACTAAGACAGGGGAAAGCAGCTATAGCAGCCTCATTCCAGCCTAGATCTGTGGGAAGTAGCTAGAAGACTTGACCTCTTTGACCAACCACTTCATGGGGTTGTGTGAGCATTAAAAATAAATACATGGAAAGTGTTTGGAACCATGTCTGGCATATGATAACTGCTCTAAGAAAAAAAGATGCTATTTTAAATTATTAGAATAATTAAGACTTGGTCTATTCCAGGTTTTGCCTGGAATCTATGTTAGCCAGTGCGTGCGCTGGTTGTCAACATCCTACCTTCATGAGTCCTCAAACAGCTGTCCAGCTGGTATGGGGAAACTCTAGTAAGTCTTTGAGGAGAGGCTAGGCTCTAGCAGGTAAGGAAGGGCATCCCCTTTCTGGTGGTCAGACCAAAGCTAATCAAAAAATACCTACACTAGCTCTAGGAAGAAAACTTTGGTTTTCAGGTTTTTCTATGACTGGCTCTGAGCCAACAACTTGGCAAATGCTATGGTGGCAGTAGGGAGGTGTGGTAGTTGAGGACTCAGCTGATACAGCAGAAATCTCTGGAATGAGCATGACGGGGCTTGCTCTGATGTCTCTTTACAACCACATTTATTGAAGCCTAGTAAGTGCATAGCAACATAAGCAATATGGCTAATTGAAAGACCAAAGTATGGATTCAGCAGTATGCCAGGGCAATATTGTGCTGTAGCCCCTTCAGTCCTCAGGAGTTACTTGTTGAGTGACTGAATCATGTCCAAGTGTAGCAATTACTGAAGACATTCACCTTTCTGCCTTCCAGGGAATCTAAGCTACAGAAATACTTTGGGAAGGTCATTGGACATTCCCTTTTTTGAGTATCATATTAAAATAACAACAATAGCAATAGCAATAATGTATTAAGGATTTAATAAATTCCAGGTTCTGTGCTTAGTGCTTTACATGTACTAGCCTATTAATCCTCACAACAATTCTACGACCCCAATACTGTTATTCTTTCTATTTTACAGGTGAATAAATTGAAACTCAGAGGAAAATGAGTTGTTAAATAACACTACTACTAAGTGGAAGAGCCTAGATTTGAATCCAGGATTTTCGGACTCTCAAACACTACATGTTGCTATCTTTCTCAATGAGACTACACACTTCCTAAAACAGGAGCCCAATCAGAGGTTCTCTCAGGTTCCCACCCCAGTGAGTACATGGTGACTGACAAACTTATCAAATGGAAGAGTAAGATGAAAACTGCATTTGCTGACTGCTATAGAAATCTCCTGGATTCCATTCATCCCAAAGACCCCTTTGCCAGACAGTAGTGGGGAACAAGGCTTGCTGTAGCCAAGCACTGGGTAATGCCAGTCTTTACTCCATGAGGCCATTATTTGACTTTCAAGGGCTTTAATAGTTTAACATGCAGCACACATCATGTATTTCTCTTCTCAATTTAAATGGGAATACAATAGCTTCCATGTTAGGGGCTTGTTACATGACTCTGATGATCTTTATCCCCCACAGAATAAATACTGCTGTGGTTATGGAACACATTGATCATTATGCTGTGGCTATGTCTTCCCAATTAGGCAGTTGGCATATTATGTTGCTAATAATGTACTAATATGGGAAAAGGGCTTTTAGAAACAGAAAAAGAGGCAAAGTAGGATGCATTTGTGGATTCCAGGTGCATCTGGTTGCCATTTCCTGTTACGCTTAGAAATCAAGGCACAAAGAGCTTTAAGTGACTTTCCCTAAATTCACACAGCTACTAAGTATCATTGTACATAACATTATTAATAATGGGTAGTATTATTATATAAGTGCTATCAATATTATCATCAATAAAAATTTAAAAGATGTTAAAACTGATGGGCTACTTGGAGACTACACGCAAACCTTCATTTTTCTGATATAGAAACTGAAACCCAAAAGAGGACCCAAGATGGTGGACAAGAAAAGCCACCAGTCAGACTGTCTCTGCAAAAAACATGAATTTTAGAAGAAAGAGAAAAAAATAAGCTAGCAGGGAAAAATAGATTGGGTGAGGGTCGGATGGAAGGGTGCCTGAAACTACAGGAGACTCCAAGGGAAGACGTTGTGGAGGAGAACTGGAAGGAGAAAGGTCCCCAGAGGCTTAGAGACCAGCGACGAGTGTAGGTGGAGCAGTTAACTTCCCCCTCCCTCGCATCTCAGACGGGCGGTGGGATCCTGAGCGGTTGGAGAGACCTGCCGACACCAGCCCAGAGACAGCTGCAGACAGTGAGCAGTGGCCTCTTGCTGACTCAACAGTGGGGTCCTAGCCCCCTTGGGGCACCTCCCCGGGCTCAGAGCCGAGCCTATCAGCAGACGCCATATTGCTCCACTCTCTCCTTCCCCTTCCCTACCGTGAGTGCCCAGAGAGACAATTTAGCCATCAAACGGAGGCATCTCAAAGGAACGAGACCTTTCCATTTGGGGCCCTACAGCAGACTGAGGGGTACCCAAACTGCGAGTTCCCTACCCACAAGCCCTCCCAGGTGCTACTTCCCTGGGGACTCCAGGAGAGCAGGGCAAATCCCGAGGTGGAGTGAAATCGATCCAGCTTGGGCACTCTGTAGGTGATTCAAGACCAGCATCCCTCCCCCTGGCAGGGTTAGGGATTGATCTCCAGGGCCCAGGGGACAGGCCTGCAGACCAGACCCTGTACACCCTGGTCACTATCGGACTACCCCAGGGCACAGAAGAGAGATCTGTGAAAGAGCCTACTGAGGAGTGTGTGCCTTCAGGGGCAGATCAACGTGCCAGAGCGGCAACCCTCCTCCCAAAAGAGGACTGTGTCCCCAGCTCAGGCTATGATCCTGGGTAGGGAACCTCTCAGCCCACGTCACAGAGAGGGGAGATCCATCGGCCTGCGGTCCCGCTTGCTGGCAGAGGCCTGGGAGAGGCCACGGAGAGCGGGAGGGTGCAGGGGAACGAAACCTGCTCCAGAGTGCAAGTCTTGGACAGTCCCACCCCAGAAGCCCAGACTTTCAGCTGAGTGGAGCCATTTCAGCCCCTCCTGGCAGCTTTGCACAGAAACAAAGAACAGACCTTTGAGCCCTGCTAACAGAAGTTGTGGAACCTGAGGGCAGGCTTACCCAACCAAGCCCCACCCAGACTCACTCCCAGTCATGCCCCCACTGAGGTAGAGAATAAGGACACACCTGTAAATCCCAGGGCCCCACCCACCACCCAAGGCACAAGAGGACCTCTCTAGAAGAACAAGAGCTGGCTACAGGACACAAAAACAGCACTGCAGCTCGCTCCTCCCTGCAAGTGCCAGCAACTGACAGGGAGGTCATGCTGCACACCCTTTTAGTGTGTCTACTGATTCATCATAAGGGGTGTGGTCGAATCTCACCCACAAACACCACCTACTGGCTCAGAGACTAAACAGAGCGTGTCATTATCCAAACGAAAATCTAAAGGCAAGAAGGAACAACTGATCCAGATGGGAAGGAACCAGTGAAAGAATTCAGGAAGTATGAAAAATCAAATAGAAAGCACACCCCCAAAGAGGAACAACAGCTCCCCAGCAATTGACATTAACCAAACTCGAAACACTAAAATGACAGAAGAATTCCAAACATGGATTGTAAGAAAACTCAATGATATGCAAGAAAAAAATAGAAACTTCACACAAACAAACCACAAAAAAAATCCAGGACTTGGAAGAAAAATTCACTAAAGAAATTGAAATATTAAAGAAAAATCAAACTGATCTCCTGGAAATAAAGGACTTATACAGGAGAACAGGGTAGATCAAACAGAAGAAAGAATCTCAGAGATTGAAGACAATTCCTTCAAATTAAATAAATCAGTCACAGAGATCGAGCAGAAAATTAAGAGAAAAGAAATAAACCTACAAAAAATGTGGGATTATGTGAAAAAACTGAACCTGAGGGTGATAGGGGTTCTGGAATGTGAAGAAGAAAACAATCAAGGGCTGGATAAACTATTTGAAGAATTAATAGAGGAGAATTTTCCAGGCCTTGCTAAAAATCTAGATATACAGGTACAAGAAGCTCAACGGACCCCGAGATATTCAATGCAAATAGGAAGACACCACATCACGCAGTCATCAGATTGACCAAAATAGCCACTAAAGAGGCCCATCTATGAGTTGTAAGGCAAAAGAAACAAGTAACATACAAAGGAAAGCCCATCAGAATAACTCCATATTTCTCAACTGAAACCCTACAAGCAAGAAGAGACTGCGGCCCCATTCTCACTCTTCTGAAACAGAATAATACCCAGGCTAGAATCCTGTACCCTGCTAAACTAAGTTTCATATATGAAGGAGAAATAAAGACATTCTCAGATAAGCAAAGGCTGAGGGAATTCACCAAGACAAGACCAGCTCTCCAAGAAGTACTCAAAACAGAATTACAAAAGGATCAGCACAATAAACACTCTCGAATGTGAAACCACTCAATAGTTAAAGATCAAAGGCTAGATTCCACAATGGCTCAAGAGAGAAAACAAAGCAACAAAATGCAACCCAACAGAATGAACAGTAATTCACCCCACTTATCGGTTCTCTCAATAAATATGAATGGTTTGAACTCTCCTCTCAAGAGAGATAGACTGGCCGAACGGATAAAAAAAAAAAAAAAAACAAGCCAAGCATCTGCTATCTCCAGGAAACGCATCTATCCTGCAAGGAAGCATCTAGACTCAAAGTAAAAGGGTGGAAATCAATATTTCAAGCAAACGGAAGCCAAAAGAAGGCTGGTTTGGCAGTTTTGATCTCAGATAACTTGGTTTTTATATCAACAAAGGTAATGAAAAACAAAGGGGGTCACTATATAATGGTGAAGGGTACAGTTCAACAAGAAGACATAAGGATTCTAGATATGTATGCACCCAACTTAGGTGCACCCAGATTCATTAAGTAAACTCTGCTTAATCTAAACAAATTGACAGACAGCAACACCACAGTAGTCAGAGACTTCAACACCCCACTGACAGCACAGGACAGATCCTCCAAACAGAAAATTAACAAAGAAATAACAGACTTACACAGAACTCTAGAACAAATGGGCTTGACTGACATTTACAGGACATTCTACCCAAAAATCACTGAATACATGTTCTTCTCATCAGCTCATGGGACATTCTCTAAGATTGACCATATTCTAGGACACAAAGCATGTCTAAAAAAATTTACGAAAATAGAAATCATACCATGCATCTTCTCAGGTCACAGTAGAATAAAAACAGAAATCAACTCCAACAGAAACTCTCACCTTACACAAAGTCTTGAAAATTAAATAACTTTCTGCTGAACGATTCCTTCATAAACGAGGAAGTAAAGATGGAAATCAAAAGATTCTTTGAACTAAATGACAAAGGTGACACAAGTTATCAAAATCTGTGGGACACAGCCAAAGCAGTCCTGAGAGGAAAGTTTATTTCCATAAATGCCTATATCCAAAAGTCAAAAAGAGCACAAACAGACAACTTAATGAATCGACTCAAAGAACTGGAAAAAGAAGAACAGACCAACCCCAAACCCAGCAGAAGAAGGGAAATTAATGAGATCAAATGAGAAGTAAATGAAATTGACAACAGGGAAACTGTATGGAAGATTAAAAAAACAAAAAGTTGGTTCTTTGAAAAAATAAAATTGACACGCATTTGGCTAAACTAACGAAAACGAGAAAAGCAAAATCCCTAATAAGCTCCATCAGGAATAAAAAAGGAGAAGTTACAACCGATGCCGTGGAGATTCAAGATATAATTTATGAATATTACAAAAACCTTTATGCACACAAACTGGAAAATGTGGAGGAAATGGACAAATTTTTAGAAACACACAGCCTCCCTAGGCTCAACCAGGAAGAAATAGAATTCCTGAACAGACCAATATCAAGGACTGAAATTGAAACAGCAATAAAAAACATTCCAAAAAAGAAAAGTCCCAGACGAGACGTTTTCACACACGAATTTTACCACACCTAGTAAGAAGAACTAGTGCCTATCCTGCAGAAATTATTCCACAGCATCCAGAAGGATGGATTTCTCCCCAACACGTTTTATGAAGCCAACATAACCCTGATACCAAAACTAGGAAAGGACGCAACAAAAAGGAAAACTACAGACCAATATCTCTTATGAATATAGATGAAAAAATTCTCAACAAAATTCTAGCTAACAGAATCCAGGTGCTTATTAAGAAAATAATCCATCATGACCAAGTGGGATTCATTCCAGAGATTCAGGGATGGTTCAACATACGCAAATCTGTAAACATAATTCAGCACATAAACAGAAGCAAAAACAAAAACCATATGATTCTCTCAATAGACACAGAAAATCATTTGACAAAATTCAACACCGTTTGTAATAAGAATGCTTAACAAAATTAGCATAGATGGGGTTTACCTAAAAATGATACAAGCCATATATGACAAACCCACAGCCAACATCATACTGAATGGGGAAAAATTGAAAGCATTCCCACTTAGAAATGGAACCAGCCAAGGTTACCCACTATCTCCACTTCTATTCAACATAGTGCTGGAAGTCCT
>NW_012156284.1:434657-515001 GCF_000956105.1 Propithecus coquereli
ACAAGCACCACATGTACTCACCATCAAATTGGTATTAACTGATCAACACATAAGTGTACATATAAGAATAACATCTATTGGATATCAGGCAGGGGCGAGGGGGGAGTGGGCAGGAGGGGACGGGTATTTGCATACAGAAAGAGTGCAATGCGCACCATCCAAGGGATGGATACCGTTGAAACTCGGGCTTGGGGAGGGGGAGGGAGACAAGGGCAACATATGTAACCTAAACATCTGTACCCCCATAATATGCTGAAATAAAAAAAGAAAAAAAAGAAACTAAAACTCAGAAAGGGGAATGGCTGGGGCAAGCTGTCCCTGGGGGAGAGTGGCAG
Organism: Propithecus coquereli; assembly: GCF_000956105.1. Lineage (NCBI taxonomy): Eukaryota > Metazoa > Chordata > Mammalia > Primates > Indriidae > Propithecus > Propithecus coquereli. The sequence continues at coordinate 434,993 of NW_012156284.1, forward strand.
AGCCAGGACATGTACTCAGGGCACCTGACTCTCAGGTGGTGCAGTGAGCTTTCCAAACCTGGGACTGCCCCCTGTGGAAGGACAGGATTAGACATGGGGCATTTCCAGGTCACTTTACCTGCCTTCTCCTCTCACTGCATGAGGTCAATGTTGTTTTAGGACTGAGCTGACATTCGAAAACCCTTCTCAAAATTCCTTAGAAAGACTGCTGGAAGGACTTGGTCCGAGAATTCTTGAAAATGAGGTTGAAAAGATGTTTTTGCTCACTCTTCAGTGAGTGAGAGAGATGGGACCATTACTAAGGTCTTACTCACCAGGAAGATTTAGTAGCATATTAATTTTCAAAGCCCCTTTCTGCCTTTCACTTTTTAAACATTCTTAATTTCAGGACTTTTTACCCCACTGGCCGCTGACTGTCGGTGGCTCTCTGATTCAAAAGAAATCCACTTTGTTAAGGCTTGGGATCCTTAGGGAAGAGCAGCCTCTGTGTCTTCCCAGAGAATGCTGACCTTGTGTGGGTTCCGGAAAAAGAACCTCAGGTCTGTCGCTGAAAAGCAGTGGTGCTTCTGGGACCAGCAGGCAATTGGAAGTGACACAGATGAAGAAGGCAAGAGCAGTTTATCCTTCACAAACATGGATAATTACATAGAATGCAAAGCTGTAGAGAGATTAAGAAAGTTCAGCGGGAGTCTTGGGAGCTTTCCGAACTTTTGAGGATTTATCCAAAATGAACCTTTACCCTTTTGCAGTTCATCTTCAGCTAATAAAAAGAAATCAATTGCAGTCATAATCCTGATGAGTCTTCCAAGAAGGAAGCCGACAGAGAGGACAAATCTCAAGATGTGTCTGTTTTTGGAAAACTGGATCTAAATACAGGAAAACACTCATTCTCTTTAGACCACACCTTTCTGACAAGCTGCCTTCCCACCACCAATGCATACAAATGCACTGCATTTTCAGATCAGGGAAATTTCTCTCATTGTAGAGATGAGGAGAAAGCAGTGCTACTATGGGATTTGAGAGATAGTATTAAGGGTGGATTGCAAGCTTGGGGTCAGTTAGAGACCTGTCAGGGCTGCAGCTCAGAACACATATCCTTGGGCCAAGTTTGCATCAAGATAGGATGCGTCCAGTGCTTTCTTCAAACATCCCATGGAAGCAAGGCAATTCAGCTCAAATAGTGAAGGCCTGGGTTCCCATCTGAGGCCATCCCTTTCTTTCTGTGTCACTCAACTTCTAGGGGCCCCTGTTTCCTTATGTATAAAAATACTATACATATTCCTATACTACTAAAATGATCATCACTACTAATGAAAGTCAAGTGCAGTGACCATTAATCGAGTGATTATTATAAGCTGGGCACTTCTCTAAATACTTTTCTTAGGTCATATCATTAAATCTTCCATGTACTCTCAGGAGGAAGGTAATATTAACTTAAATCATACACGCTTCTCAGTATTTAACTATTTCTGACTGACAACGTGATTTCATGTAGTTCAACCTAATATGGGCCATTTTACAGACAAGAAAACTGGGGCACATAAAAGATGAGTAACTTGCCTATAGACACAAAACTCTTCAGCGATGGAAGTAGTAAGAAGTAATATCTACCTCATAAGGATCTCATAAGGATTATATGGGATGATGCATGTAAACCTAGCACCATAACTAACCAGAAAAATTGCTCAATATATTAAATATAATAGGTACTATTATTAATGAGTCTTTACTGAAGACAGGGCTGGCTGCACAATTTGGGAACCCAGTGCAAGATAAAATATGGTCTTCTGTTCAAAGATCAGGGAAAAAGTGCTGTTAAAGTTATAAAAATATAAAACTTTTTTGCTTTCTTCCACCATCTCTCTCTGGACCTGTCCTGGTGACTTTTATTTGCTATTTAATGTTTCATTCACTTGGGCACAGAGATACTTGCAAAGCGAGTACAGACCCTGAAAGGTACCTATGGGGCCCCCCCACGGCCCAGCAGCAGCCAGATTCCCCTTCCCACCAGCTCCCAGACATATACACATTGGCCTGTCTGAGTGCTCAAGGGCAGGAAAATCAAGCCAGGCATCTCCTCTTTCACTGGATGGCCACCCAGAACCCATGGCACACAGGAGACTCCCAGAGATTGGGACCTCCACTCCAAGACACCTTTGGTACTTGGTTCAGGAATAGATACAAGGCTCATCCCTGCCTAGTTGCTGAATGTGCCGTGAAGCCATAACTCACCCTGACACTCCACAGAGCATATGTGCCTGACTTTGATGCTCAGACCGTTGCTGGGGACAGAGAGCAGCTGTAGTCACTGACAGTTGGTATGGAGGGAGAGACCTGGTGATGCCTGGGGTACTGGGGTCAGGGGAGCAGGTAGCCAAGAACCCATCCGAGGAAGGTAGGGGGATGGTAGGAGGTGAGCTGAGGCTCCCAGCCTATTGTCTCACTGGATTTCAGTTACAAGACACAAATTCAAAGGTAAAACTATCAAGAATTTCAAGACAGTGACCACAGAGCATGAAACCAAGCTCAAGACCCTTCTGAGCTCTAAGCTTGGAACCCTGGGGAGCTACCTTGGCTGTATGCGCATGAAGTCAGCCCTGACTGAGTATGTCCTCTGTATCAGGCTTTGTACTTGTGCTGAAGAGAATACGGACAGGAATCAGCCTACCTCTGCCCCAAAGGAGCACACAGTACAGCAGTGGAGGGAGCATAGCTCCATGCTCTGATGAGCACTATGTGGGCCTCCAGGGTCCAGGAATGGATCTGCCACAGAAAGGGTGCTGAGAGGTGGGCATGTCAGAGATGAGCTGGACGTTCATCCCCCTCCCTGGCCTGTCCCAGGCCATCAGGCTATATTTCAAGCCAAATTCCACCACTCCCTCCGTCCTCCCCCACACCATTGCCCCCACATGACTACTCCAGATTTCTCACATTTCCTCAGACTCTTCTCAGGCAATACCAAAAAGATATCTGTGAATTTTGGTTTTTGTAAACTCTTCTTTTTTATGGCATTCCTATGACAAATGATAAAATTCTGTACCGTGGACTTCCAAACCATAGAAAAGAGGGTCACTCCTCTCTTAGGGAATGTCCCTCAGCAGACCTCTATTCCAGTTCACCATCAGAAAGGTGGGAGGGACAGACCCTCACAAAAGGAACACTGAGGAATTTAGCTAGTTAACATAGTTAAAGCACTTTGAAGATAAAATATGTTACATTAATTCTACATTCCATTATTACTAATAAAGGCTCAATCTTCATATATTGGAATATTCAGAAAGGGACATTTGATTGATGAGTCAAGACTGATTTAAAATGTTGACTTTAGCTTTAAGCATAGCTAGAGTTTTATGTGCATCATAGAATGCAATAATTGCTATAGTAACAGCTCATTTATATTAATTAGAGGAGTAAATACAGCTCTGTAATATATATTCCAGACTAATGCTGAGGGCGTAAGTAAGATCTCCTCATTGAAAGACTTCATTGATGTACTTGCCTTGTAGGGAAATTTTCTTTTTTTTTTTCTTCATAGGTATGTTTAGCCCATCTAAAGCAACTTTCTTTTATTCTCCCTATCCCCTCTGCCTTGTGCTGCCTCTGAGATTTCAAGGCAATTAGCTATTTGTGTGGAGGAAAAAGAGGCCATAATGCATAGCATTTCAAAGATTTTTTTTTTACTGCATGAGTACTAGAGACATTTCATGAGTAAATAACAGGAACAGATCCTTCTGAAGCTCTCGCTACTGGAGCAAATCTTCTAAGCACGAAGTGTTACAAGTTAAAGCCGAAGTCATCAGATGATTTTTTTTTTATTTCAGCATATTACGGGGGTACAACTGTTTAGGTTACGTATATTGCTTTTGCCCCACCTGAGTCAGAGCTTCAAGCGTGTCCATCCTCCAGATGGTGCACACCTCACCCATTAGGTGTGAATATACCCATCCCCTCCTCCCCGCTCCCATCTTCCCAACACCCGAAAATGTTATTACTATATGTGCACTGAAGAGTTGATCAGTTAATACCAATTTGATGGTGAGTACACGTGGTGCTTGTCTTTCCATTCTTGGGATACTTCACTTAGTAGAATGTGTTCCAGCTCTATCCAGGAGAATACAAGAGGTGCTATATCACCATTGTTTCTTAAAGCCGAATAGTACTCCATGGTATACATATACCACATTTTATTAATCCACTCATGTATTGATGGACATTTGGGTTTTTTCCATATCTTTGCAATTGTGAATTGTGCTGCTATAAACATTCGAGTGCAGATGTCTTTTTTATAGAATGTCTTTTGTTCTTTTGGGTAGATGCTCAGTAATGGGATTGCTTGATCGAATGGTACTTCTACTTGTAGCTCTTTAAGGTATCTCCATATTGCTTTCCACAGAGGTTGCACTAGTTTGCAGTCCCACCAGCAGTGTATGAGTGTTCCTATCTCTCCGCATCCACACCAACATTTATTGTTTTGGGACTTTTTGATAAAGGCCAGTCTCACTGGAGATAAGTGATATCTCATTGTGGTTTTGATTTGCATTTCCCTGATAATTAGAGATGTACAGAATTTTTTCATATGTCTTTTGGCCATTATTCTGTCTTCTTTAGAAAAGTTTCTGTTCATGTCCTTTGTCCACTTTTTGATAGGGTTGTTTGATTTTTTCTTGTTGATTTTCCGTGATTCTATATAGATTCTAGTTATCAGGCCTTTATCGCATGTGTAGCATGCAAATATTTTCTCCCATTCTGTAGGTTGTCTGTTTGCTCTTGTGACAGTTTCCTTGGCTGTGCAGAGGCTTTTTCATTTGATTAGGTCCCGTTTATTTATTTTTGTTGTTGCTGTGATTGCCTTTGGGGTCTTCTTCATAAATTCTTTCCCTAAGCCAATGTGTGTGAGAGTTTTTCCAACATTTTCTTCTAGAATTCTTAAAGTTTCATGCCTTAGGTTTAAGTCTATTATCTACTGTGAGTGGATTATGCATCAGGTGATTTTAAGCATATCATTTGGGAGATATTAGTGGAGACCTATTCTGGGTTCATTTGGTTCTCAAATTTGTCAGGAGAAAAATAAGAAACCCTAACAACAATAGACTGTCACTTAGACAGATGTTTCAAGACTAACCAGAGATCAGTCACAGACTGGAGATTAGCTAGTCAAATGAGACCCTCACATGCCTTTCCTCTGTCTTCCATAACGTTTCAAAAACTTGAATTTGGTGCAGGTCATGTACTCACCTAAATCCCTAATACTTCCTACTCTAGTAAGCTCAGTGGAGGCACATCACATATTTGTGCTACCTGCCTGGTTCCCGAAGGCACTTGAGTGTTAAAAGCCCAGAACCCAACTTTCTCCTCTTACAAATGGGGAGAGAGAGATGCCAAGGGACTTGCACAAAGTTACACTATGAATCAGTGGCAAATCTGGAACTATAATCTTGGCCTCCTAGTTTCAGAGTCAATGTTCTTTCTGTTACTCCATGAAGTCTCTATTGTCAGCACTGGGTGGATCCTTGCCACTTTCCACTGGTGCAGGTACTCGCCCTGCACTTCCATGAAGAAATGATTGTTTGATTTACACTCCCTCATCTCTGCCCGCCCCTCACATCTATGTAGCTTGTTATTGCCACTTGCCATATTCTACATTTATTCTATTATAGACTAGTTTGATGAATTTCAGCCATGGTTGTTCACAAGTTAATTTGATTAGGAGAATGCTGGCCTCAGGTAACATCCAGGCTGTGAGAAGGTTAAATCCTGAGCCATAAATTGTAGGGAAGAGAGTGAATATCTTTCCCCTTTGTTAATTGAAAGATGGCTCTCCTATGAGAAAATGCCTAAGAAGAATCACCAAAACTTAGGCTCCATACATCTCCATCCTTTTTTCTTGTGCAGCTTCCTCTGGTGGCTGCTGTCTAGTGAGTTCTCTCTGTCAACTGTTGTAAGATGAGCAACGTTGATCTCTCAGAAGCTGCTCTGTGACAGGGCTGTGAGATGGTACACAGCTGGTTTTTTATATGATTCTCCCAGTGACCCAAAGGAAAATGTATCAGTGAGGATAGACTGGACTGTGCTGCAGTAACAAACAACCCCCAAATCTGAGTAGCAATAACATAACAAAGACCTGTTTCTCACTCATGCTACATGTCCAGTATTGGTCAGCAGAGGGGCTGTGCTCATCGCAACCATTCAGAGGCCCAGGCTGATGGAGTTTCCACCTCAAATCTCACGATTACCCCAGCAAGTGGAAGACTATGCAGTGAATTGTGCCCAGAAATGACAGTGTAATCTGTACTCATTTTATGAGCAAATCAAGTCACATGACCAATCCTAACTTCAAAGAAGTGTAGGGAAGTACAATCCTACCATGTGCCTATAAAAAGCCAGAAATATTGTGTGTGCAGCACTAATGAGTACTGCAGGAAGGTATATGTAATCTGGTGCAGTCCTAAACTGATATTGGAGGGAAGGGTGGGGTAAGACAGGTTTATAATATTTCCCTATACTGTATTCACCTCTTCCATCCCTAACACACTCTGAAAAACCCTCTAGACTCAGGAAAGATAAAAATATTTTCTAAAATTTACTTTTCATTCATTTTAGAAGAGGCATTATTATTATTATTATAAATACATGTTATTATAATAGAAACTTATGAAAATACATAAAAAAGAAAGAAAATAGAAATCACCAATATAGTAGTTCCCTCTTATCTGTGGTTTCAATTGCCTACAGTTAACTGCAGTTCAAAAATATTAAATGGAAAATTTCAGAAATACACAATTCGTAAGTTTTAAATTATGTGCCTTTCTGAGTAGTGTGATAAAATCTAACACTGTTGGGCTCTGTCCCACCCAGCAGGTGGATCATATCTTGATCCAGCATCTCCATACTGTAGAAGCCACCTTAGCCCATCAGTCACTTGGCAACTCTCTCAAGTGATCAGATCCACTGTGGTGGTACTGCAGTGCTTGTGTTCAAGGAACCCTTGTTTTACTACATAATGCCCCAAAGTGCATGAGTACTGTGCCTAATTTATAAATTAAACTACTTCATCATAGGTGTATATGTATAGGAAAAAACAAAGTATGTGTAGGCTTCAGTACTATCCACAGTTTCAGCCATCCACTGGGGGTCTTGGAACACATCCCAGCAGGTAAGAGGGCACTGTTATACTCACATTTCCCAGACATGACCACTGTAAGCATTTGGAAGAATATCTTTACTATTTTGCGTTTTTTTTTTTCTTTTCCTCTAAAAATACATTATCTTGGATGGGCATCCAAGAATCCCTACTTTCTGGTCTTCCTCTTCATTTGGACCCTTTGGTCTTTTTTTTCTCTGGTCTCTCCATTGGCCTCATGCTCAGAAAATGTTGATTCCTTCCTGTTTTCCTCATGATGGAGCTAGGAAGGTCATACTGAACTACCTATAAAGCAAGAAAAGTTTTCTCTGGTGATACTTACTACCTTTTATGGAATAATTCCAGTGACATTTTATATCAATGGTCTCCAACTCTTTTCTGGGACTTACCAAAGGATCATTCCAGGATGGGGACGTGGAAGGGAGAAGTTCTGCCCTGCATCATGTGTCAGTCATGTGACCTACCGAGTGCTTTGATTTCTTCCTCTGGTAAGTTGAGGTGGCAAATGCCTGGTGTCTTTAAAAGTACTGGATCAAATTTATGACATTCCTTGGTCACAATAATGTCATCTCTTTATTACATCTTTTTAGCTTCCTTTTTACCCCTAATGTGACAGATTTTATTGTTTCCTATCATTTCTGTTGGTTCTGGGATCCCACTCTTTCCTTCTTGGATCATTTTTCTTCATTACCCTGAAGTATAATTGCTTTTATTTTTTTTTTAATACTGACTTTTGAAGAAACATCTCTTTATTATACATTGTAGCGGGGAAAAGGCACTCCTAAATCATGGTTTGGGTATGGCGAAGTCATAACATGTAACCAAAATGTTTGTGCCCCCATAATAAAAATTGAAAAAATAAACAAGTATTATATACCCATAATAATTAAAAATAAAATAAAAATTAAAAAAGAGAAACAAATATACTCAGACAGACATGGCTTCTGTCCCTATACTGCTGTGCTGTGTCCTCCCTTTTCCTATAAGTTGGCATTTAAAAAATGTTATGGCTATCCTTCCGTGTTTTTGTAGAAGTAGACCATGTGCAAAGATGCACGGTGAGGCAATATAAGTTGTAGCCCCAGGTGCAATCACGGCTAGTTTCAAACACCTTTTATAGTGTGGGAGTACCATCTGAAGCCTCATTTTAAGCACCAAGACTTGCCTCTTTTTCCATATTGTGTAGTGTATTCCTGAACCCCTTTACCCCTCAGAAACTCCTTGACTCTTCTGGTTATTTTTAAGACCAGTGTCCTGCAGACCCTCCTGGACAATTCATCCTATGTGCTACTTTGTTTTTCTTTATTAAGTCCAGAAATATTATTTTGTTTTGGAGTGTGGCTATGTTTTCTTTTTATACCATCTATCTACATTTCATCTAACAGTGATGTGTGTCTGAAGAATAGGAAGGCAGTAGGGAGAAAAGAGGGTGATGTGGCAAGACAGGCTCAAAGGATGAACAAACAATGTCATCTTGATTAGAAGTCTCCAATTTTTTCTTTGCAAAAATATGCTTGAATTATTTAGATATAAATAACACTTTGAAACAGTGTTATCTATCTTCCTTTGGTAATATTTTATATCTTGAACATTTCTATATGCCATTAAATATTATTCTACAGCAGCATAGTTCTATTCATGCTGATCAAACAAGATCATGGAAATCTACATGTATGCCTCTGCTGTTATGTGTGTTGTATGACCTTAGGGTTAGGCTTCATTCATCTCTTTCTATATCTCTAGGGCCTAGCAAAAAGTAGGCCTTCGGGAATCTATATTTAATGAATAAATTCATGGATAGATAAGTGACCTTTGATTCCTACTATGTGCACATCATGGAATTAGACTTACTGTGTGATTACTTGAAAGGATGTATGAAGACAAGTAGCTCACAATGTTCCAGCCCTCAAGGGACTAGCAATATATTTAGAAGCTGACAACCAGTTGATAATGAAGATGTTGCTTTTCATGCTGTCCCTATCTGTCCGTCTCTCTCATGCAATTCCATCACTTAGCTGTGCAGTGCTTCTCGGACTTTGATAGTAGGGTAACCACAAAAGAAGAGATCATATTTGCTGGAAACTCCCAGGGTTGAAGTAAAGCCAAGAAATTTCCCATTGGGATGAGTTCATGTATTAAAACAGCTAAAAATGAACTCTACTTTCTGTTGTTTTTTAAAGCATGATTGCTGTGGCCGGAAATCCCAGAATTGATACTTGGGGCCCTCTTGACAGCTACTTTCTGACTAAAACTTTCTAGTTCTTAAAGATTTCCAATTTAATTTAGGATTCTTAATGATCTTCATTGTCTTTTTTCCTATTATAAGACTGTATCCTGTAAATCTGGAAGCTGCTCAGCATGTATGCTGTCAACCACTAAAAATGTCAATATGTTTCAAATAAATACTGTTACATCTCATAAAAATCTGTTCCTCATGAAAATCCCCCATTAAATCAATATCATCCATTATTAGTGTTCTATATGCTATATTTCACAGAAAAATGAAGATTATGAAAGGCCAGAAAATCATGTAGTCAATCAAAGCTCTGCCTAATAAATTCAGAGAACACAAATCAACCTCAATACCTCTTTCTATTTCTTTAGCTCCAGAGTTAGCCACCATTGTCTTAGATTTCTATTTCTAAAATGGCTCCTGGACTTCAGGGTATTTTTGTGGAGAGCTTATACTCAGCTGTCAGAACCTAGAAGAGTTGGTTTGGAGAGTGCAGCTAGAAATACGAAATGCTAAAAAGACAAACTCATCCCTCTTGCTAATCCCTCTCTCCTGAGCTGGGACCTCCAGGCATTTGGTATCTTCTCCTGCTGCCATACCATTGAATCACAAGCTATGCCAGCCTTCACAAGGTTGCTAGAAGACACGTTCAGACACATTTGGAGAGCTTTAACACTGTATTGTGCCCACTTTTAATGTAAGCCCTATGTAAATTTGGACTATACATTTTGAATAACACTTGGTTCTCTAACAAACCTCCCAAATGTCAGTAGCTTAACAGCTCATTCAGGTAGTAGTGCACTGTAGACATTGCTGGTTGGCAGCCTTTCTTCCACATAGTGATCCTGGGACCTGTGGTCCTTCCATCTTGTGGATGTGCCTACAAACAGGGCCTCAGAGAACTCTGCTGCCATCTGGCAGAAGTGGAAATAAAAGGTGGATAAATCATTTCTGCTTTTTAGCTAGTTTATCCTGAAAGGTGCACACATTAATTCTATTAATACTCACATTCCATTGGTGAGAACTAGTCTCCTAACTGTACTTAGATTCAAGGATAGCTTGGAAATACAGTCTCTGGCTACAATACCACCCTCATACCTGAGGAAGCATGTCCTCTGTCTCAGTCCCCATTTCTCAGGGGGTTCCCAACTTTGAAATGCCTTCCAAATTTTCTAAGACCCCATCTGGTACCTGCTACTAGCCAGGGCCAGCAGTGTCATTCAGGTAGGCCTGGCCGCAGTCCTTTTTGGGCCCTGATCACTGAGAAAGCCTTCCTTGAAATTTTCTAAGTTCCACGAAGGACTAGCCAGACTGGTAGTGCCATCTGAGCATGGCACCTTGAACAGGGACCCACATATGTTCTGGTCCCCATTTCTCTTCTCTGGGTACTCTCTAACTATTTCCCTGTGGTTCTCTCATAGGGCACAGGTGATTGTGGGATCAACCAGACACTCCGAGTAGCTCCTGGACTCATACCTACAGTTTGTTCCAGTGTGTAGCATTTCATTGGTGACATTGTGCAAGATTGGGCTGTCAGAACAGTACTGACATGCTAACTTGGCATGATTCTCATTCACGACTGACACAGGACAAGTTCAAAGCTCTGGGCTCCTAATAATCCACCAGCAACACTTGGGCTTGAGTTACGTGTGGGGACCAGTACATGGATCGTTGCCCATCTGTGTGCCCACCTGCAGTCTACAACACCCACGGGAGGGTGGTATATTTACCTGTATATCCCCTTGCCACTGGCATCCAGGACACCACCCCTCTATGGGCTCTGTGTCACTTGTCAAACAGTCATATGGAGAGCTTCTGAGACTGTTGCCTCATTTCTCCAATGGGCCCTTCTGATAAATGTCCTCTTTTGCTTTCCATCATATGTTGATGTCATGTTCATCCCTTACATGAACGGGACTGCTCTGCATGCTCCGCTGATGGGCCCCTCACACATCCTCCCTACTGGTGATGGCGTGTAGAATGTAGGGCTGCAGTCAGCATGGGAAAAGACCCCATTCTAATAATGCAGTGATTATAGCCCAGGGGCTTCAAGAGAGAACATAGTTGGAAGATGTGTTGTTCTACATTGATGCTATAAAATGCCAAGCAGTACATTGAATGTGACCCAAAAAATACTTATCATTCATATCTTCCTGCGTACTCTGGGGAAGATGAGCATTTGTGGTCCTCCTCAGTGAAGCACAGTAACAGGTCATTTGGAAGCCGATGTCTACAGGTGGCCTGGTGGATAATGGCAGTGTCATAATGCTGTAGCCAACATGAACTTGATGGTATCAGAGACCTGCAGAGGCAAGAAGGTCTGGATTGTTCCAACACAAGTAGATGCTGAAGAGCATCTACTGCATCATCAGTATCTTATAATGTATCTTACATCACCAGTATCTTACATCATCAGTATATTACAGTGCTGAAGAGCACCTACTGCATCATCAGTATCTTACAATGAAAAATGAAATAGCATTTGTAAGAAAAAGGTGAAATTTTCCTTTTTCACACGAAGCTCCCATCTAGTGAGCAATTTTAGGACCTCTGCAAACACCCCCTGCAGAGGGACCTCTGTAAATGTGGCTTTTGCTCATGTTTACAAGCACCACTCTTCCATGAAAGGCATAGTCCACTCTTACGTATACAGAGATTGGAAAGGTGGAGAGAAAGTTAGAGACCAGAGTGTCCACCTATTGGTGAACCTTTCACAGTGCCCACTATTCAGCTCCACTTAAAATTCATTCATTAATTCATTTATTCATTCAGCATATGTTAAATGAGGGCCTACCATATACCAGACACTGTGCCAGGTGACAGGGATACAGCAGTGAGCAGAACCCCATCCTTACAAAGTTTTCAGGCTGGAGAGTTTGTATGCATAGATAGAGGTAGACTCAATGGCACAGGTTCTAGAGTCTATCACCCATTTTAAGGGGAGTGGCATGAAAATAAAGTAGAACAGTGATTTTTAAGTGTGATCCATGGACTCATAGGCATCCCAAGATCCTTGTGGGAAGTCAGTGAGGTTAAAACCATTTTCATTATTTGCCCTTTTCTCTGGGTTGACATCTGTACTGATGGTGCAAAAGCAGTGGTGTGTAAAACTGCTGGTGCCTGAGCACAAATCGAGCCAGTGACAACAAATGGCCTTAGTAGTTTTTGTATTCTTCACTGTCACACACTTGCAGTTCAAAAAAATCCAGTTTCACTAAAGAATGTCCTTGAAAAAGTAGAAAAAGTTATTAATTTTATTAAAGCTCATTGAGTACATGTCTTTTTAATATTCTGTGTGACAAAATAGGAACTATGTATAAAGCGTTTGTTACTATAGTATGATGGTTGACTCGAAGAAAGCAACTTATGCAATTGATTTGTGAGCTTAACGGGCTGATTCTTTTTTCATAGAACCCCATTTTGAATTGAAAGGATGTGGGACAAACTATGGTTATTTAGACTTAAATATTTAGTAGACATTTTCTCAAATATGAACAAAGTGAGCCTGACACTTCAAGGAAAACAACTAAGAGTAATTTGTTTCCAATAATAAAGTTTGAGCTCTCAAGCAAAAATTAAAATATTGGAAAACTTGGCTCCACCACTGTGAGATTGACAGCTTCCCAATACTTAAAGACTTCTTACATTGGATCAGTGATGATGTTTACAAATGTGACTTTGGGGTATTGTGTAATGAAAGGTATCATCATTTGGAAGATTGATATAACTAAGGACACCAATGTTTTCCAAATGACTAATGCACAGTGTTACAAAATCATGCCTGCTTAAAATATGTATTCAAAGTGAAAGAGAGACTAATAGATTTTCATATAGCACAGTACAAAAAATTTGTTGATGTGATTTCAGATCTTTATTGTTACTAATCTTTAAAAAAAGTCCTCTTGTTGAGATTTTCATGTTATACCCAAGAAGAATATTCAAAATTATCTGAAATGTCTATTAAAATAGCTTTCACTTTTCCAAATGAGTATCTATGTGCATTTCCTTCATATACTTCAAATAAAACTACATATTGCAACAGATTCAATGCAAAAGTAGATAGGAGAATCCAGCTATCTTTCATTAAGACAAAGATAAAAAATTTCAAAATGATGCAACTCTTCTCACTAAATTGTTTTTGTTTTGAAAACATTGTTACTTTTCATTAAAATATGCTATTTATATTACCACATAATGAATTTACATCATGGAGTACTACTCAGCCACAAAAAACAATGGCAATCCAATAGCTCTTGTATTATCCTGGATGGAGCTGGAGCCCATTCTACTAAGTGAAGTATCCCAAGAATGGAAAAACAAGCACCACATGTACTCACCATCGAATTGGTACTAACTGATCAACACTTATGTGTACATATGGCAGTAACATTCATCGGGTGTCAGGCAGGTGGGAAGCAGGGGAGAGGATGAGTATATTCACACCTAATGGGTGCATTACACACTGTCTGAGGGATGGGCAGACGTGTAGCTCTGACTCTGACAGTACAAAGGCAATATATGTAACCTAAACATTTGTACCCCTGTAATATTCTGAAATTTAAACAAAATAAAATAAAGTGAATTGGCATGTTGATATTTTTTAAATTCTCAGTTTTAATTTCTAATATGGTAGATAACGATAAACATAATAGTTTTTAAGAGTATAAAAGGGTCACTAGACCAAAAAGTTTAAGATCTACTGATGTAGAAGAAGGAGCAAGGTATGTGGCAGTGTTCACATTAACACCCACAGGTCTCTTAGCACAGGTTTCATGGGGGTTTCTTGTCTTCCCTTGAGGAGGGGAGTTTGTCACATTCATTTTTGTATCCTGCATGCCCAGCATGGTGCCTGGCACATAGTGTCAATGATTATTGAGCTCCTGAGGGTATGAATGGATAAGACACTGGATCGCTTCCGAGAGGATGGGGACCAGGAAGTCGGCAGAGCAGTTCAATTCAATATGAAGCCAGACCCATGTGGAAATAAATGAAGATCTGGTCCAGTTCCTCCCAATGTTGTGCTTTGTTGCAAAATCGGCTGTCAGGGTTTATGGCCCTGGCTTCTCTCAGACTGATCCAGATTGAGACGTGGATACCCTGGGGAAGGACTGCTACAGGAAGAAGAAACCTCGAATGTGTTTTGCTTGACTCCGTAGCAATGACCTGAATCGACAGGAAATGAGCACTATCCTGGCTGCTGCCACCACACCAACCAGCCTCACGAAGGTGATAGCAAAGCAACAGTGTCTGCATGGACACCTGCCCATAAGTGGAACCCACTCAGCAACAGAAAGGACTTTACATTTTGCCCAGTGGAGTTTATTTAGTCCTTTCTGGCCTGAATTTACATGTGTCAGTCTTACACTATAATGGTCATCGTAGTGCACATGGGACCAAATAAGTTGGTAAATCTCCTGCATAGACAAGCCAAGGAACCTGGTCAATCCTTCCATGCAGAGGCAGATAGGCCACCATGTTGGAAAAGTCCTTAGCAGCTCTGCCAGGACAGAAGCCTGGAACCCCTGACAATGGGAATTTTCTAATTAGAGAGGCATGAATGTCCTAGTGGACTTTAAAATGTTAGTGCAGAGCCATAAAGGCTTTGGTGCATTTGGAATTGAGGCTGCTGTTTGATGGGGCAGCAGAAGTCTACCCGACACCCATAGGAATTGGAACAATTGAGAAATATGCCTCCAGCATTCTACACTAGAGAACACTGCCAGATCTGTCCCATTCTTGCACATTCTTCCAACTGACCAATTCCGAATTAGCACAAGTGTGTGCTTTTTAATATCCTCCCCACCATGAACTTCCTGCTTTAGAATCTTAACTTTGTCCATATGAGGGAAACCTTCGTTTTTCCACCCCTCACCTTGGACTATCTGGATCCTAAGAAGCTCCCAGAAATCCTCACAAGGGATCAACTTTCTACCTTGCCCTTCTGTGGTCCCCAAATCCCTCTCCTGGCATCAAATAGCCCTTTACTGGCCATTGTCTTCTTTGCCTGGGGAAGGAACTTGATTACTTTCACATGCCCCTTTGTAATAAACCAGGAATGAATGGAAAGGATTAGAGATTCAGTTTGGGTGGGGACTTCATTCTCAGGATTCACAGACAAGAGTGGGCAGAGCAACTCTGAGCTTCCCATGCCTCATCCAGAACTTCCTCTGAGGGAGATTTGGGGTGCTGTGTTTTTATGTTCAAATGGGATATGACAGCCTATTGGCCTGGGAAGACTTCTGGGGAGGTTTAGCTTTCTCCTTTGAAAAGTAGGGATAATGGGGTGGCTCTGGGAAGAGAAGGGTTAACTAGCCAAAGGTAGATCAACTCAGGTCACCAGGTCACTTTCAGAGCATCAACTCCAAGCGAGACCTTGTGCTAACTGTGAAGGAGATGAGGGACACAAAAACAAATCTTATTTTGCCAGGCAAAGAAGGGGGACTAAGCATTTCAAGTAAAGAGAGCAGTGTGGGCAAAGGAAGTCACTAGGTATCTTGGGGAAAATGGAAAGTAGCTGGATATCACTGTAGTGCAGAGGTATATGAGAGTGTGTTGGAAGGGTGGGTGGGGGTGTGCTGGCAAGAGCTAAGATATCATGAGAGACTCATCTGGAGCAAGCAGTTTCTTAAGTTAAGCATTTATCTTCTGGTTAGCATTTCCTGCACAATGTTTCCTGGAACACTGGACCACTTCATTCCCAGATGCATGTGCCAATTTGCATTGCTTGCCCTTCTGTCATGATGGACGGCTGTGTGTACTCCTATGGAGGGCCAACCCTCTGCTTTTTCATTTCATGCCCTCCCCAATCATCCTCTTGCCTACTTGAGCAGCACTTATTACCTGGTGTTCCAGAGTTTATTTTGTGTATTGCCTGTCTTCTTCAGTGGACCATAAGCTCTATAAGAGCAGAGACGTTGTCTTTTTGTTTACAATGATGAATTCTCAACACCTAGACAATTATTGCACAAACAAAGCACTCAACAAATAGTTGCTGAATGAATAATGTTAACAATTGTTCGACAAAAGGCATTTTCAAATATATTTAGGAACCTGAGGGTTAATCATAGTTTGACAGCTTTCCTTTTCCAGGAGACTTCCAAGAATCTTTAATATGCTACCATAAAAGTGAGAAATGATGGTGGCTTGGACCAGGGTGGAGGCAGTGGAGGTGGAGAGAAGGAGATGGCTTATGGATCTGTTTTAGAGATAGAGTTGATGGGGCTTCTTGATAGATTGGATGTAAGTGATTATGGAAAGGAGAAAATCAAAAAGAACTGTGTGCATGTGTGTTTAATTTGAGCACCTGCGTTGATTGCGGACCCATTCACTGAAGCTCTAGAGGAGTGGAGGAGAAGCGAGAGGACTGCTGGAAAGCAAAATGGGAGCCAGGTCATGTAGGCCTTGTCAAGTCGTGCTGAGGTTTCTAGACTTCATCCTGGGAGTAATGGGGAGCCTTTTAAGGATTTTAAATGTAGGAATGGCATGGTCAGATTTGCATGTTAAAAAAATGCTTCTTACTACTGCATAGAGAGAGGAGGCTGTTGCTACAGTGTAAAGATGGAACACCCCGAGCCCTAGTTTGCCAAGCAGGTGCCAGTCAGGCCACTTGGGCTGGATATAGATCTGATACTCTCAATGCTCACATAGCCCCTCATTCTTCACACTCTCTCCTGTGTAAGACTCTGGTTAGAATGGCCTCTTCACACATTTGTGTGGGGTAAGTGGATGTGCACATACACAAACCGTGTGCCTGGTAATCAGTACTGGTGCTGAGGCTCAGAAACATTGCCATGAACATCTCTCTCATCAGGTTAGTTTCTACCCAGCCATCGGCTATGGCAGGGCCACGTGTCTTCATGGTCGGCTGGGCTTGCCACTTCATCTTAGTTCAAATTTCCATTGCTGCCTCTTTAGTCAAAGTCTAATTTCACTTTATTATAATTCTGCAAATCACAAGCTATGAACTATACAAAGCCCACTCCACTGGAAGAGAATATGTAGCCATGAAACAGTGGGTAATATGAGTCTGGGCCATTGGAACGCGTGGCTATTGGCTTCATGAAGTCTAATAGTTCAGTTATATCAATGGCCAGGTGGTGGGGGTGATGCTGACTAGGCATGCACATGTCCTAGAGTCACAGACTGTCAGATCTGGGTGAGCACTTAGTGGGCATCTACTCCAACCCCCTTCATCTATAAACAGAACAAATGAAGTACCGAGAGGGGCAATGAGTAGCCTGGGCCATTGCGCAGTTGGACTGTATGGCAGTGAGTAATGTGCAAGGGGCAGCACAGGCAGTAGAAGAACAGGAAATCTGTCCTGAGCATCTGCAGATATGCTTTCAGGAGCTCTACCCTATCTCCCTGGGCCTCGGTTTCCCCATCTGAGAAATGAGGGGACTGGGGCTTGGATTCAAATACAGCACGTGGTTCTTGGGTCTTCATTCGGGTTCACCTGAAAGGTCTGAAGCTCCTTCCCATCCCAGGTTGTCACCACTCTCCACTATGGGAAAGGATGAGGTTTCAAGGGCAATAGTTTCAGACCCACTCTTGAGCAGTCCTGTATTGCACAAAGAGCATCTGAGGAAATCAGCCAGACCCTGACTGCTGGAATTCAATACGGTAAAAAATGCCCCTACCTGGTTCAAAAGTTTATACCTGAGCAAAAATAAAATTTTATCCAAACAGCAAACCTGCTAGGCTGCAAGTTTAATAAGCTATTAAACAGCACCATCTGAAACCTGCAATCAAAGCAAAAACACTGTAAAATAAATCAAGAGACATGAGAAAGATTTCACATTGTTAAAAGTTTATGCTATTTCTGACTTCCCAAAATGTTACCATTAACCTGGGAATTAATCAGAGTTTTTTATTTACCCGTTGTTCAGAGCCATAATGAGCACTTTAACAGGGTAAATAAAAAGATCTAAAGAAGCAATGAACGCGAATGTCACAAGTGGCAATCATCTACCTTGTGAGGCTCACGTAGTACAAAGCGTCGCACAGCTGGAAACAAATGATTCCACAGAACACTGTAAATAACCTCCAAGCCCATTCCTAATTAAAGTGAAGCCCCACTTTCTCATGGGCATTGAATATATGAACCAATTAAGGAAATATCATTTTTTTTCCTGAAAGGACTATGTTCTCTTGTTCTCTCTCTCTCTTTCTGGCGATCTCTCTCTCTTTCTCTCTCTCTCCTCCAAAGAATTTGCACCAAAGAGCTGCCCCCCTCCGATGTTCCTGACCTTCAATAATGAGACATCCCTGCTTTAAGCAAATTTTGCACCTGTAACCTGCAGAAATATAGCCATAGCATTTGAAAAATTACCTTCATGCTGCACAGTGCCATGAAAATTTATCTTTGAGATGATTTTATTGCATGGTTACCCTAGGCAATTAAATCAATAAATCTTAACTGTCAGAAAGGTTGGCCCTGTGCCAGAAATAAATGAAATGCGTGAAATCAGTAAATAAAAGGTTTCTGACAACTCATTCCAGAAATTATTTAGCAGTTGGGATTGTCGGGGGGTTTGTGTTTCACTCCCCAGCCTTTATTGATATCCTTTCTGAGAAATGATTATGGTAACAAACACAATGGCTCCACTACAAAGAAGTCAGAGTTTGCCAAGCCATAAATTATAGTCCCTGAAAATCAGGAAGGAAATACAGCCACATGGCCAGAGGTGGTAGGCCAGGAGCAGCTGGGGGTGGGGACAAGTCTAGGGAGCAGCTCCCCTGGCCCTGCCTCCTCCCCTTGGCTACTACATCTTCATCCCACTGGCCTGTGCCTTGATGGGAGGAGCGTGCTTCTCAGGGCCGGGCATGCTTGACTCGACCAGCAAGCAGCACAGTGGCAATCGCAGCCGAGGCCAGCCTCCACGTGACTCTGCCATGTGACACCTGTGCTGTCTTTGGTGCATATCTCATGGACTCAGGGGGCAGAAAACTTAAGCCAGTGTTTTGGCACATTCATTCTTTCCTTAGCACCCATGTTTTTTTCTCATCTGACTCTTCCCTCCTCTGGTGATAGTACCCTCTCTTGAGGGTCCTTTGGGGGTGTCCTCACAGAGCTGGTGATGGCTACATGGCCATGATGCATGGGCTGTAAGGGGACCTTATGGGGGGAGCACGGGCTATAAGCACGCCCTTATGGGGCGTGTTAAGGGCCATCTGAGGGTCTGATGCTGCAGCAAGTCCCAGCATTGGGCCTTTGCATTAGTGCTCCCCAGGCCTGCACTGCTCTTCCCCTTCTTCCGTGTCTGCTTGTGGCTGACTTAACTTTCAGATTTCACCTCTAATGGCACCTCCTCAGTGAAGCCTTCCTTGACTTGCTATCCCCCCCACCATTATAGGCTCTTCTAGCACCAGGCAATTTTTCTTCACAGTATTCACCTTAGTTACAATTTCACATTTGTTTGTGTGATTATCTGCTGACTTTTTCTCCCACTGGACCATAAGATCCATGAGGGCAGGTGAACATCTGGTTTTGCTCCCCGTAAGGTTCCATGTCCTCATAACTGTGCACATAATAACTATTTACTGAATGAATAAAGGAGTGGTATATTAATTTTCTAGGACCATCTTAACAAAATACCATAGACTGTGTGGCTTAAACAGTAGAATATTTTTGTGTCATAGTTCTGGAGACTGGATATCTGAGATCAAAGCATCAGCAGAGTTCTGAGAGCTGTGAAGGAACGATATGTTCCAGGCCTCTCTCCTTGGCTTGTAGATGGCTGTCATCATGTTCACATGGTGTTGTCTCTATAGGTAAGTCTGTACTCAAATGTCCCCTTTTTTAAGAATATCAGTCAAGCTGGGTCAGGGCCCACCCTAATGATCTCATTTTAACTTGATTACTTATGTAAAGGCCCTATCTCCAAATCAGGTCACACTCTGAGGAACTGGGGGTTAGGAAGCCAACGTAGGAATTTTGAGGGGAGACAATTCAACCTATAACTAGAGGCAACTGACCCAGGGGCAGAAATTCCTCAGACCTCTCCACGGCAAGCATTTAGAATTGTTTTCCAGTTCAGAGTTAAGAAGAATGGCAGGTCCACCCCATTGGCAGGTCGCCAATGGCTGCACGGGCATTGCTTGAAGCTAGTGAAGGGCCGGACTATCCCAAAGGTAGAAAGCATCTGGGGTCCAGCCCTCTACCAGTACAGTGAATGAGGGGCACTGCACCAGCCAGGGATAAGGCCATACACAAGGCGTCAGACTTGGGTATCTGTAGGTCAATGCCTGCTTTACTTTCTCCTCCCACACACTCAATCCTCTCTCCTGCTGTTGAGATGTTCTCCACCATCAGTTAGTTCCTACAGCAGCCCAGGGAGGCAGAGGCTGGGCTGGGCCTTGGGGAGTGCTCCTGAGGAGGATGGACTTAGGAGGACTGTCTAGGTCTGGGGAAGGGGATTCCTGAAGGGATAAAGGATCTGCCTGTGGAACAGAGATCCCCCATGACCAATGGGGGAGGGGAGTAATTGCAAGGAAACAGCTCAGGAGAGTATGCACAGCTCAGGGGAAAGTGGTAGAAGTAGGCAGAGACTGGAGAGAGGCCCAGAGGAATAAGTCTTTGCCCCGAGGAGCGTCTGATGCTATCTGGGGAGCAGGGTTCAGGTCTTCCAGGAGGGTCTGGGAAACGGACCAGGAAAGGAAGTTGCCCCTGGTAGGACCCCAGGGAAGGAAACCTTAAATCATCTTGGGGCAGCTGCAGCTGTAGTCAAAAGTAAAGCATGATTGGTCTGTACCCTGCCAATCAGGACACTTGGGCCCCCTGGGAATGTGAGTGATGCCAGGGGAGCCACTCTGCAATCTGTGGTGGGTAAGAGAGGTAAATAAACAGTGGGAATGTGTTCTTCCTGCTTCCTCATTGGTTCTCCAATTTGAGCTTCAGCTAATGCAAATCTTTTTTTATAATTCTTGCTGGCAAGTTCCCAGGGCAGATAATTCCCCATCAGTACATCATGAGCACCAAGGTGGTTATTTTCAAATTAATGGTTTGAAACAAAATACGAGCATTGTTGTTGAACTAGGGGCTGATAGATAGCAAAGGCACAGTGTCTAATAGCTAAGTGTAAACCTTGCAATGACAGCTACAAAATTTCAAAATAATAATAATTTGTATTTCTATAGTACCTTTCATCTGACTAATGAGCTTTTGACACAATTAATTCATTAATTTATTATGCTCCCTTAAGAAGCACAGGAGTAAGGGTTGCTTGAATAATTTTCTGCTTAGAGAAACTAAGGCAGACAGAAAAGGACTGTGTTGGTGGCAGGGCCACAGTTCAAGAAACTCCATGCCCACTGCTCCAGGGATCATGGCAAGGGGGAAGAGTCTTCTAAGCAGGATATGAAGTCTTCTCGTGCCTCAGAGGCATGGGTTAGGCAGAAATCTAAGATGGCTCCTAGGATTCCTGCCTCCTGGTGTATAATCCCTCTTGAGTGTGGGTAGGACCTGTGAATAGGATAAATGTCACTTACGTGATTAGGCTACATTATATGGCAAAGGTGAAAGGATTTTTCAGAAGTAATTAAGACCCCTAACCAGTTTGATACGAATTCATCAAAATGGAGATTATTCTGGGTGGGCCTGACTTAATCAGGGAAGTCTTTGGATAGAGGGTCTAGAGGACAAATTCTCTCTCCTGTTGGCCTCGAGGAAGCGAAGGATAACCACCTGAGTTCTACAGCTGCAAGGAAATGAACTCTGCCAACAACCTGATGCAAATTAGAAGAGGACCCTGAGCTGCAGCTGATCAAAGCTCTGACCAATACCTTGATTGCAGCCTTGTGAGACTCTGAATAGCTATCCTGTGCTCAGATCCAGACCCTGATCCAGCTAACCTGTGCCCAGACTCCTGCCCCACAAAAACTGGGAGATTATAAATGCTTGTGTTGTTTTAAGCCACTAAATTTGCGGTACTTTGTTACCAAATAGAAGAAAGTAATAAGAGGCATTATCCATACCTTGCAGGTTTTGTGTTCTGAGCTGGATAATATCGAGGATTTGACTGGATAGTCAAATGTAAAGCTGAAATCTCAAATGGGGGAAACATTTTCCCCAGTCACGTTTTCTGCAGATGTGCCCCCAAACAGCGCCATCTCTTTTAGAGAGCCATTATTTCACTCAAGACTTGATGGAATCATGAGGCCTGAATCCAGGTCTCCCTAGAGATCAGATGCAAACCCAGGCCTCCTCTTTGTCCCCAACTAAAGATTATACACTAAGAAGGTGCTGGAATGTCTTAACTCATAAGGGGGTACAATTTGCATGTGACAGTTGGGTTAGTAAAGATCATAATTATTTTGTGGATGACTATTTCATTGGTAACACATTCCACAGGGATTTCAAGGATATTTAGGGATGCAAGGAGTAATTACAATATAGAGTCTGATATGAGCTCCCAAGCCCAAACGTCCAATGGCTTTTGAATGACCTTTGATAACCTGCCAAAGACAGGCTATGGACCCAGAAATTCAGCACCATACACAAGGATCCAGTCCATCATTGCCAGACACTCTTAGGGATTTGGGGTGTAGCCCCAGCTAGAGGAGCTTTGGCTAGAAAATTAATTCTTAAACCTGATTGCAGATTAGAGTTATTTGGAGAGCTTTACAAACTACCTATGTAGAGGTTGATGGTTGGAGGGTGGGAGAGTAGCGCCCAAATGGACTAGATCAGAATTTCTAGGGTGGGCTCCAGGAATTGCAAGATTTGAAGCTCAGCCAAGGTGGAGGTGCCCTGTATCAGAGTGTGGGATATGAGCTGGGCCCAAAGTCTAGAGCAAGGGCATAGGCCATTTCCCCAGCAAGCTGTAGTATGAAGGCTGAGGAGGCAGCTAGTCAGGCAGGAGCTTGGCCTGCACACTAACAGGGCACTATAGGTATTTGGGCCACGCCTTGAGAGAGCTGGGTCTTTCCCAGTGAGAGCAATGCTTTAGAATGTGTTTGGTGGGCATCAAGGGACTTGCTCAGTGAGTCTGGGCCAAGACTTGGTCAGTTTGGGGGTTTCCAGGTTGCTTGAGGGCTTCCAGGAGGATACCTCAAAAGGAGCTAGCCCCTACTCCTTTTCAGTTGACCCTTCAGGGCCCTTTCTTGATGCCTGGTGTAGTAAGTTTGAGGAATTTGGGGGCTGATCAAGGAAAAAGAAATGACAACAAGGTGGCAGTAGCACACAACCAGCTTTATTTGGGTGACACACTGACAGGTTTGCATGTGTAAGGGTGAGGGAAGTCTTTCACAGGATGAGAGTTTTCTAGAGGCTAGGGCACAGAGACCACCACCAGGACCAGGAGGAGAGACAGGGGGCAGAGAGTGGGCTTCCACATCTAGGTGATGTCATTCAGCATCTCGATGGGGACTCTCTAGGACTATGGCTCTGAAGGGCAGCTGTGGCTTGGAGTCTTTTGTAGCCTCAGGGTTATGTGATCTATGCCTAGCAGATGTTGGTCACATTTCATGGGGTATACAAAGCAGGCAGGCTCTAAACGGCTAAAAAATTGCTTATTTGAGCTATATTTGAAATAACTAGATGTGTAAAATTTTGAGTTTGGTGCTGGGGCTTTTGAGCTAGCCAGTCCTGGCTTGCTGTGAAGAAGTAAACAACACAGGGGCTCATACACAGAGGCCATTGATTACCCACTTATACAATACTGGGAAACTTTGGGAAAGATTTGCCTCCTTTGCTTAGTTGTTTGTCTTGCAAATGCTTTGGCCGAACAAGGATACTGGAAGGAACTTGCTAAATAAACCTCTGTGAGGGAAGCTTCTTTCTTGCTCCGTGGGTCATTGTTATGTCCTCAGAGTCGGGAATTCTGGGAGAATCTCTGATTCTCACCATCAACCTCTGCTCAGGCCCAGCCATGCCCAAGAGAATGTTTCCAGAAAGGTACATCCCTCCTCGTGAGTTTCTCCTCACATCTCTGGCCTGCTGCAGGGCCTATCTTATTTGGGAAATGAGACTATGTTCAAGTGAATTATGCTTTGAGCTAACTGGAAAATTCCTGGAGAGTTACAATAGCGTGAAAGGAGATCCCTTCCCTGGAAAAGAATAGTTTGAGCTTGGATTCTGTGGGATGTGAGCGTTAGAAACACCATTATCTGCTGTTCCCTGAGGAAGGTGGGTGGGATAAATGAGTAACTAGACTTTTTCTCTGATAAGCCTAGAACAGTGGTTCTTCATTCTGGTTTCAAAGGAGAATCGACAAGGGAGCTTTAAAAGATACTGATGTCAGAGACCTCTGACACAGACCAATGGAATCAGAATCTCTGGGGGTGAGGCCTGGCATTTGCATTTTTAAAGCCCCCCTGGTATTTCCTCAAGGTGAAGAGTCCCAGGGTTAGAAAGACAAAGATTGAAAGTAATTTCCTGCCTCTTACTGGCCTCCTGAACTCACCCACTAGTTTGTGTGACTGTCAATCCCAATAGATGCCCAGCTCATGACCTGCACAATTGCAAAAGGCCCTGACCACATGTGTCAATTTCAAATGTCTGTACTTGACACTTACTGGCCAAATCCCCCTTACCAAATTACATGGATCCCTCTTGTATCACAACTAAAGTTTTTACTATTTTGTTTCCTTTTCTCAAAAAGAGGGACGGGGACAAAAATCTCCCACCTAAGCCTAAAATGTCTTTCCTAGAGAAACTCAACGAAGCTAAAGATGTTCTCCCTCCAAAGCATGAGGCTAGCCACCTATGTGACATACTCTGTTACAGCCTATCCACTTGTGGCACATCCCCTGCTAGACATGCAACCTTGAAGTTGCCTCACTACTCTTACACCCTCAGAGGATTAAGTCCCCTGACCTTGGTAATGACAGTGTTAGAGGGAATTATTTGGGGAAACCAAATCCTTAGAGTTGCCAAGAAGCAATGTAGGATGAGAAACACTGGTCTATATAACATCTTGCTTATCTCTGGGTAGGGGGAAGAAGGCTGATATTATCGACTCCATTTTGTAGAGGAAGAAAGTGGGGCACAGAAAGTTTAGGTGTCTCCCTTAAGTGAAACAGTGAGAACGTGTCTCAAATCCTACCTCAAAGCCTAAGGCACCGACTCCCCTGGAATGTTCTGCTTCCTTCCGAACCAGTGCCTACACTTCAGAGGCAGGGAGCAGCAGTTAAGCCAGGGCTGGGCTTGTCTTAAAATGAACTGACATTCAAGCTCTACCAATCCAAGACCTGATCATCGTCCCAGCCAGACTTAATGGCCAGGAAGGTGGTGCCATCTCTTCTTCTATTTGCTATTTCCAAGCATAAGGGATCCTACCTCACCAAACCCTTCCTGAATTGCTGACTCCTCCTGTGGAGGAGTCTCAGATTTCATGGGAAAAGGTATTTCTGGAAGGCTGGCCCCATGACTTTCCTTTAGAGAACTCTGCAAGGACTGAGTGGACATCACTCCCTGAGGGTTCAGGGCCATACTTTACTTTTGTTTCTCAAGTGAAAATAATATATACTATAGGACCAATAGCATTATTAATAATAACAAAAGGCAATAGAGAGTAGTGGTTAAGGTTGAGGCCTTTGGGGCCACACTGGTCCAAATCCTGGCTGTGTGACTTTAGGTAAGCTACTTAGTCTCTTTGTGTCTCCATGTTGTCATCTACACAACAGAGATATTTTAGTACCTATCTTATAGGGCTGTTAAGAAGATTACATGCATTAATATATAAGAAAGTGCTAGAACAGTGTCTGGCTAGTACTGCCTTACTGGTGTTGGCAAGTGCTGCGCAAACTGATCGATTAGCATAATCCTAGCACCCTAATTTTTTAAAATGTCATTCTGCATATTTCCTCTCAGTTCTTCTCTGCACATGTGCATACTTTTACTAGGCATGGTCATAATTTATGGCATCTGATTTTTTGAGAGAAGTAGAAAATAGAAAACAATTTGATTGCTTGAGAACAAACTTATAATCAATTTTTCTCTATTTTCTCTGAGCAAATATTTCTTCATCATCTCACAAGAAAATTTTCATATTTACAGATACTGTGAGCTTCACATTTTGGAAAGGATTTGGAATTTGTAATGGTAGTGTTACAACTGTCAGTTGTAACCATATTTAACTACATTAGTGTTCACATTTGGACTATGATTATGATTATGCAGTGTCAAAATATCTGGCCAAACCAAATGTAGTTCATTTGTTCACAGGAAATTCAGCCAAGCTGATTATTAATGTTGTGTTTACTGACAGGTGTTTTGTGCTGTATAGTCTTAGCACTGCAATTCCTCACTTCGCATGGCCAGAGAATACATTCCATAGAAATGGAATTTCTAAATACCTGAAACCTACTCTTTAAATATCCAGAAAATGTTTAACATTTTGAAGAAAATAATTCTAAAATATATGGCACAAGTTTCTACCTTAGTAAAAAGAATATATTTCAGATAACTTAACCTTTTTCTGCTGACCTTCAATCATTATTGTGACCTGAAATTATTTCTTATGCTGCTGGTCCAGGCTAGTGGCTGCATACTCCTGCAGGAAATGGCCACTGTCAGCTGTGCTTTTAAGTTTTTAGTGTAGTTTGATAATTTCCTCTGTCTCTTCTCTCAGCATCTACTACAGTTATAGCTTTATACTTTGTAAGCTTTTTTGTTCTGTGTACTAGGATGACTAAACATTTCACAATTTTCCTTTAAAGGGACTTTGAATGATGGTCCAAGGATCTCTCTTATAAAATTAATTGGTTTGTGAAAGTTATTTTCTTTATGACCCTCAGTTTCACACCCATTGAGGTAAGTGGGAGCACTGGCTACATATTATAATGTGAAAGAGATAGTAACAAGGTACTACGTCTAGGAAACTTTGTAAGCAGAATAATCTACATTTCTAAAATGAGATTTTCATAAAAATTTTATTTTGCATTTTTAAATAATTCAATGCATTGGCAGTATAGTTTAATGCC
This sequence comes from Propithecus coquereli, assembly GCF_000956105.1. Lineage (NCBI taxonomy): Eukaryota > Metazoa > Chordata > Mammalia > Primates > Indriidae > Propithecus > Propithecus coquereli. The sequence continues at coordinate 462,292 of NW_012156284.1, forward strand.
TCTATGAGAGAAACCAACGCACCAGCTCAGCCAATATCATTTTTACAGAAACATCTTGTTGAAAAACAACAAAACCACATTAAAATGTTTGTACACAGAGTTACTGTACTGAGAACAAAGCACCAACAAAACGCTTGTGTGCCACACATTTGAAATGCAAAGCTACACAGGCAGATATGGTTTTATACATAGACAGCACATGAAACTAGGTTTTAAAAACCAGATAACATTTCATTAATTGATTGATGTTAGAACAGTTTACCCTGGACTATACAGGATGTTGCAACTTACTGAAATTCTGATGAGAGGAGCATGCTTGTTAAGAACAGTGACAGTTGGTGGATTTGCAATGAGTATGAATATTGGAGATATGCACCCAAGAAAAGGTGGTTCCAAAGACTAATTGGATTATGTTAAAGCCAAGGGGGCACTTTCTGAATGATCAACGAATTTTCATGGCCCCCTGGGGTGCCCCTGGGGAAAGGGTTTTCCCCTGGGGGCAGGGCCTCAGGAAGTTTTCTTCTTAGGAGCCAGGCCAAGCTGTTCCTGATGGTTCTGCTCCTCTACTCACTTGGAGAGAGCCCAGGCCAGATATTGGCCCCAGGGATTTGAGCTGCAGCTTGGAGCAAGCCCACTCCAACCCTGAAGGCTCAACCTAGCTCGTGTGGCTGCAGCTGAGGTGGCCTTCATCTTCCCTCCCATATGTGTTGACTTACAATTTTCTATTGGAAACTGAGTTTGATTTGAACAGAGTCTCTTCCCTCACAAAGGCCAGTGGAATGGAAATCCATTTAATCGAACCATGATATCAATATTATAACAAAAGCTTCCAGGAAGAGAAAAGTTTTCATTTCAAATCATTGCCTTCATATAGTAATGTAGCCATGGACTCCTGGAACTGTAAAACAATGTTTTTCAAGAAGGGAAAGCTAAAATACCACGAAAGACAGTAAGCCAGACATGTCGCACATGCATGGACACGTACACGCGCTCGTGCGCGCGCGCGCAAGCACACACACACACACACACACACACACACACACACACATTGACGACATGTTCTCTTTGTGCAGTTTTGGCTTGCCACAATGGTCCAGCGACATGATGTTAGTGAGCACCCCCACACACCTAGTGTATGATGACAATTAAATTCCCATCTGTATACCAGTTACTCAATAAATATTTTCCATGACACTTAAATATAAAAAGTTTCTGTTTAAAATATGCATGAAAATGTCTTTTTCCCCCCAAAGAACAAGAGAAAGGTTATAGAGTCACATCTTCATTTACAATATGTTGGGATTATCTTTCTGGTTCTTATATACAGGCTAATGGGAATGTTAGGAAATACTTCAAACGAGCACACAAGACATGAATGTGCCTCTTAGATACAAAGCAAACATACACCCTATAGACCAGGCAGAAGACACCCCCAGCAACTCTCAGGGGTATTTTGCATGTCTCAGTCAAGTTACTGGCAAAACAAATGCAGTCATTTGTTAAACTGCATTCGGTCTCAGAGGATATTATACAAGTGCCCCTCTGCAAAAACTACCTCCGTTCTTTATGCCATTTGTCAGTGTAGGGTGTAAAAGGGCCCAGTGAACATGGAATGTTCTTTGGAAACCCATCAATGTTTGTCTAGATTTCATTCCTGGCCTATAAACTGGTCTAATGCAGATTTACCAGAGACTCCAGATTTCAATATTTTAATGAAGGAGTGGTATCAGGGGGAAGGGAGGAAGAGGAAGAGTGAGGGAAAGAGAGTTATACTGTTGCAATCAGAATATTTCTTCAGTCAATAATAACAAACCCCACTCCAAAAATAAATAAATAAACAAAATGGAAAAAGAGAAAGAAAGGAAAAAAAAATGAACCTCTAAAAAGTCTCGACTAAAGTGCTCTGGGGAAATTTCTTGAACAGAGATTTGTTGTTCATATTTATAATGGTTACAGCAACATCTGAAGCTATTTGCCATTGCCAGGCCTCCAACTATAAAGTTCATTGAAAAATTCTGATATGAACACTGTCTCATCTGTCTGCAACCACTCCACTTGCTCCCAAATCATGTAGCAAAGGTCAAAACACTGTTCCACAAAGTTATACAATTGGACAAATGAATTCAACAGACTAATATTTATACTGCCATGTAATAATGTAGTTATTATATTACCATGGTTTCATAATACAGCATGCCTTTCCAGGGGGCATGCTTTAAATCAGGACACATCTATTTTTAGTAATCTGTTATGTCTTAAATGCATGAACAAGTACAATTCAGAAGCTCATATTTAACTATTCCTTTGTTTAGAGAGAGAAAGAACACTAGCAAGAAAGCAAAAGCCAGAGCCAGAAAGAGAGAGAAACAAGTAACAGCCATCACAGCCACAGCTACCACCACCACCACCACCTCCAGAACAGAAAGGAAACCAGTATCTTCTTTGATGGATCCAAGGACTATGTCACTTATCTAACCAAGTGTGCCAAGAGGTAGAATTTTAGGTATATTCTGATCCCAAGGAGTGTTTCTGATCATGGTGCCTCTAAGAGGCTCACTACTGATATACTCATTTTATCAAAGACAACACTACAACAAGCAATCTTCAGAAGCACTACTCCTGTGAAAATAGGAATCAAAACAGCAGTTTGTAGAATTGAATAAATGTGAAGGATTTCATCTCAGACATTTCTCTTTCTAAAATATCGAGACAGTAGAGTCATCCAGGAAGAAAACTATGTATTTGACAAATTGTCTTGAGACAGGATCAATCTCATTTGGAATATTCGTGGGTGAATATGATTGATTAGTGAGGATGGCTTTGCAACGGGATGATATTAAACACATTTCTAGCTCGTTGTAGCCATGAACACCAGTCCATTGCCTGGGGGGACTCAGAGTCCCTGTGTAGGTATAATGTTAATTAAACTAGACACAGATGTTACCATTCTCCAGTAAGGACAAATGTAGGAATACCATGAAGAGGACTGACCCGCAAATGTTGCTATTGTGCTAGCCACAGAAGGAACTGCAGAGGCAAAAGACAGAAAGGCCAGAAAGAAAGAGCAAGACATGGATCTTCTCCAGGGCTAGCATTTGACCATGGACACAGACCCAGACAGAACATGGAAATGTTTAAAGAAAAATAGGATTTTAGGGCAAGTTCTTCAACCTTTCCAGATACAAACTTCTTATTAACTGCAGAAGATACACAGGACCAGGAGAATGGATCCTTTGAGACTTTCTATTCTCTTCTCAAGATGATGAATGATGAGGGGGCCCAGTAAAAAAAATGTGTATATGTGCATGTGTGTGTGTATTTAATGAAAGCCTCATTGTCCTAGAAAAATATACTGCAGTTTATGCCTTCTTTTTAGTGATCTTAGTTCTCTTAATATTGGGTGGAAAAGAGAATTATTTTGGTTTGGATGATAATTTCTGAACATTAGTCATGTAATTGAAACTGGAAACATTGCGGTTTGAATTCAGAGGTAGGTCAGTGTGTAGATACTTTTAATTAAAACCAAATGTTAACAAAAAAACTTAGATTCCCTAATAACTAAAGAAAAACCCTATGAACCACAATGTGGAGATGAGAGAATTACTGGGTTTCCATATAACAAGAAAACACAGTACATTTTGGATTGTGCTATTCTCCATAGAGGCCTGGTAAATACTTTATCCAAGTTACACTTAAAAGTTAGAAATACCATTTGGAAATTAAAATAATGATAATAATTTAAAAATAACACTCACATATTCTTTTTAAAAACCAGTCATGAGTTTCTAAGTGCCTATTTCACTTCTATTTTACCTATGAGATGTGGAGATGATGAAACCATCACCACTGATCCATCTGTCTGTTCAGCTCAAGAGGGCTTCATTCTTTTCAGCTATCTCCTGCTTAAAACCCAGGCCACCAGGGCAGCCCATACCTCTAGGGCCTCATTGTAAACTATCTACATTCACAGAAGGTTGATTCATATTTTAAACTAGTGTAATAGTTTTAGTCAATGAAGTGTATGTGGGGGGGGGTGTGCGTGTGTCCACATAAAGAGACTTCTGAAATTTGAACCCCCTTTGACTGGCTGCATCCAGTGCTGTGTTGGGGCTGGCATGCCCAGGCTGACAAGAGCCGATTGTGTGCATCTCTTCCCATCCCTGTGCTCAGTGATGTCATGGTTGGTAGCTTCAAATCAGCCATGGTGGGAATATTTACACTATAGAAATTGGCAAATGCTATACATCAGGTGCTTTCTATTCTCAGTGAGCTGGTTGTTAAATATTTTACCAGCACACCACTGGTTGCATGCCAGGCTGAGCAAAGGAGAAACTAGCTCTGGGTCTGGGCAACACGGCATTAACTTGGCCTCTTTGAGGTTTCTCCAATTTTGCTTCCTCTCCAGGGGCTCCTTTCCCCCCAGTTTCATAAGTGATGAAGAACCATTGGAGGGCATGCACATCTAGGGTGCGTTTGGCTACCCATTGCCACCACACTGGGCTCTACTCTCAGAGACGCTTCTATTTTGTAGCCACATGAATGATGCAGGACAAAACCAAAAAGGTAAAGCATCTGAAATTCTCTCTGGACATGGCAGCTGGCTTCCTGCTGCAGAGACTGGAGAACAATGAATACACCAGTAGGAACTAGCTATCCCCAGCTGAAAGCATCCACTGGGACATTCTTCAGGAGGCTTCCCACAGCTGGTCTGCATGCTGCTGCTCACCAGCGACTATTGGCAGGCAGGCGGGCTTGAGTTGCCACTGCAGCGTCCTGCCAGGGACCTGGAAGCAGGTTTCCTTTGCTTCCCCCTTCCCTCCTCAAAGTCTGATAAAAATCAAAGAGCCAACAAAATTGAGGTCACTGGCAAAAGAGTTTGAAATTTTGAATGATTTTTATTAAACACCATTAGTCTACACTGCACAGTTAATGAAACAGCAAAGCTCCAATCTCTTAGAAGAATGATGATTGATCATGGATCTGAAAAGCAGTTCAGTGTCCCCTAACCCAATGTGAGCACTATGAATATAATTCTTTAACATCTCATGTCAGAAGCAAAAAGGGGCAAGAAGTGCAATCTGGCCTCGAGGGGCTTCCCCACCCTCCACCCCCACCCACACCCCCCCTGCCCTCCCCACAATGAAATTTTCTTTTAGTCGATAGATTACAGAGTAAAATGTGATAAAGAGGGCTTCTAGATTTGTGAGGAGGAGAATGGAAAGGGAATTAATACTTTTTTTTTCACCAAAAATATCAGATGGTAGGATTAATGTCTGAGACCAGCCTATCTGATCAGTCTTCTGCCAGGGTAAATGCTGATTATCAATATACAGATGCCATTTCTGTTGCTGGAGTTTGCTAACACCAAAGAGAAAATGAATCAGAGTTTATGAGAATAAGGCTGTGCGAGTGGAAATGAGAAACAACAACAACAACGATAACAACGACAACGAAGAATTTTGTCTGCCAGTCGAGTAACAGAACACTGACAACTGGCCCAATAATTTTTCCCCATAGAATGGAATTTGGGGGCACTGAACCGACCCATTTGTTTGATATTGTGTAGCTATGTCATCTTGCCACACGTTTTTTTCTCAATGGGGACAGTGATGCTTCTCTAAGCAAGAAGTTCATTGCTTTACTGAGTAGTCCTACCCAGTGATCCAGTTTGGTTTTCCCACCCGCCAACTCAAGCAGGTGAATTTTATCATGTCTGTTGAGAAGTACGTGAGGGCTTCACCCTAATAACTCCATCGATTCTGCCTTCAAAAATGCTTTTCAACTTCAAATTCCAACTTTAACCTCCAGGATGCAAATTCGAATAAAACAAAATCCAAATCAGATAGCTTCAGGAAAGATACAATAGAACAAATATCTTTCCAATGCAGACCAAATCCAATGCACTTAGCAATTTATGTCCAAATGAAACTCCATCCATTTGGAAACTCAACAAAACATATTTTAGCCAATGGTTTCTAATTTTGCAACTGGTTATTTCCTGAAGATTTGGATCTTTTTATTTCCTTACATGGAAAATAGGCATCCCAACCTCAAGTCTTTTAAAAGTAGCAGCAGCTAATCTGCTTTTCCAATTATGTCATCCAAATACAAAACTACTAGTATTTTCCCAATGAGATTATTAAGTAATTAACAGTCTATGTGCTGGCTAACAACATGCTTACAGCTAAATTCTACCCGGAGGACCACACTAGCAAACTCTTTTCAAATTAATCCTACCTACCAAACTCAGACAGTAATATGACGAAACCACTAAAAAAATCCAAAGTTAATTAAAAATACAAAGCCAAGCCAACATCATAACACAAACTTTTCAAACTTCTAAAACATCTGTTGTTGGAGCTTGGGTGACAAAGGAAGGCATAATGGTGGCCCTACCTGAGTCAAGTTGCAGGGCTGAGATGGTTCAGTATACTTGCTCAGGTGGAGCTGCCTGTTACTCTGCCCTTTTCCCCACCTCCATGTGCTTATTTATTAATAGCTGTGTCTCACCAAGTCTCCATCAAAGTATAGAGGCACGATTTCTCACTGCCACACATATGTCTCATATCCCTCCCACAAAGTGATATGCTGAAGAGATTCACTTGACAAAATATATCAATCCTTCAATCCCTCAAATAGCTGCACACCTACGACACACATCACCATTTACAATGTGATGAATAGAGTGCCTAGAAAACAGCAACAATTCTTAATCATGAAACCGAAAGATGTCTTATCTCAAGGGATAGGAAGGTAATTCATCCTCCATGTTTAATTGGTTTCTAAACTGCTTTATAAATGGGTCTACTAAATAATCAGGTGGTGATCCAGAGTGCAACTGTCACATTCGATAACTGTGCTGCTGACTTGGCACATGCTTTATATTCAGCCGCCAGAGACGACAGAGAATCCTCTTGCCTCTCTGTTGTATGTAAGTAGATATAACAAGCTGCTGAAACTAGAGTTGCAAGTCTTTCATCCATGAGGCAATATGCTTGTTTCCCTGGGAAACTGCCCCTAGCATTCTAATGTCTAGTTTCCAGAGACTGAATTTCAAGAAGAAACTACTCCTAAATCCATGATGGTCTAGGATTGTGGTCTAGGTTGAACTTACAAGTAAAGCCAGTGGGCTTCATTATATAATAATAGCCAGGCACTCTACCTGGTAAGCCATGGAAAACAGAGAACCTGAATCACTGCTAAATCATCAGCTTAATTTTTATATGTGACACCCACCTTGGGTGTTCAGAGTCTTTCATATTATCACTTTCCTCATTTAAGAGGCTCAGAAAAGATTCACGTTTCATTTGTGTGTGTGTGTGTGTGTGTGTGTGTGTGTGTGTATGCTTAAATGTTGTTGAGACTGTAAATGTAAAGCTCAACCACAGTGGGAGTATAAAAAGTGCTGGGTTCAGCGGCTGAGATGCTCCCATCAGCCATATTAACAACATGGCTTCAGCCATTAGAGCACAACTTCCACAACCTTATTATACAACAAAGGGCCTTAAACTCAAAGATGACCAGAGCGCAGCTTAAGTGTGGCTCTTTTGCAACTGGGGATATATCTAACCTTGCCAATGAGACTGCAGAGTGATCACCTGCTGTTCCTGTCACAGACCTGTATGACTTGCTTTAAAAATCACACAAGTTTGCATCTTTCATATGCATATCTGTTATTTATCTGGTCATAACTCAGTGAATAGAATTCAATAACTCAGAAGATTAAAGGCTATGCGGAATTATATACTGGCAGGTAATTACAAGTAACTAATGCATGGATAGTGTTTACTACAAGTGGGAAACTCTTCTGGTGAGCTGGAACACCAAAGATGATATTTACACTGTGATATTTAGGGACATAAAATGAATGTAAAGGATTGTAAAAGGGGGAGTAGTCACAACCAATGGGGAAATGTTTCCAAATTAGATGAAATGTTGAATCTTCAGGGATCTTTTGAAGCACCTCAGCGTAAAGACTACCCTAGGACTCATTGCTTTTTTTTTTTTTTTTTTTTAAAGCTAGCTACTACTTAAAGAGTTTGGAGTTTTCTTTGGGATTTTCATGGAAATGATTCATGTTAATATAGACTTTAATAAAAAATCAGTGCTCATATTTCAGTCAAAAGCTAATGAGCCAAAGGAGGGGAAAAAAGGAAAAGGAAAGGAAAGACAGACAAAAGACAAAAGAAAGTAGAAAAAAGAAAGAAATTTTGTAACATAGAAAATGTGGATAATAATTGGGGAAGTCCAGGTTTTAAAGTAACTAAGAAGAAAACTGGATATTATTACTTGTAGGTAGTGATAACTTGACTTTTGTTTCCACAGATTTGAGCAAAATACAGTTGAAAAATCCTGCCAATGATGGACCCGCCTACCGACTGCAAAGGAGGCAGAAGTGTGAATTCCTTCTTGGACATTTTCCAGACCTCTCTTATCTCCCAACTCTAAGACTAGAGTGTAGCATTTTGGCTACCAAGGTGTGCATCCACCAAACTGCTCCTCAGAAGGAGAGCTTTGCACAAAGAGAAGCCCAGGTGAGGATTTATGTTTCAAATCATGGAGTTCATTTATTTATGCCAGCTGATGCTTTAAAGTTGTCAAAATAAATATTGCCCCTCCTTCTCATCATTAAAATGTTAAAAAAACAGGGAATCAGGAAAGGGATGCTAATAAGAAAGTCCTCTGTTTGTGTGGCATAGCATCATTTTAAGTGTGGCATTTTGTTATGCTCATTTATGTTCTTGATACTCTTGATTTTATGATGTTGTTACAACATCTAACCAGTGGGTTTCGGCAATGAAAATTCTCACCTGAAGATTGACTATGTGGGAACCACAAAAGTTTAACAATGGATTCTGAAACACATTCTCTTGTGGACATAATAGGAGGACGGTTATTGGTGCAAATCTCGGCAGGTCCCTTGTGTCTATGTTCTCAGGAACCTGTCATCTTCACAAGTGCTTCCCATTCTTTGTGTTGGGTAGTGTGGACTTACAATAATATTGTAGGGACTGTCATTCTAAAAAGCACAAAAATATGGTGGGATCTAAGAAATGCATATCAAATGCTGAAAATGACTCAGTAATAAAACACACACTGCTCTCAAGTTGTAGTGTCCACTTACAATGACTTCTGTTTTTCACAGAGATCAAAAGAAGCATAAAAAGAAACATAACCAAAGAGAACTTTCCCCAATGAGTGGAGTTCCACCAGTGACCGTCGGTGCGCTGGCAGAGGTAGAGCGATGGGTGGTGACACCAGAGATGGGAGAGCACCCACTACAACAAATGGGCGTCGATGCGCAGCCAACACAGTCCCTGGCGAACGTAGCGGACAAGATTGGTCATGCTGCTGTGCTGGGTCAGAGGCCCCATCAGCGTGTCCAGATCGCCAAAGAATTCTGAAAAGCAGAGCAATCCTTGGTCAGACCGTCGCATGATACCATGCAAATATGCACTACATCGAAAAGCAGCCTTCATGCAACACCACAAGCACGTGCATGTTGGAGAAGTGATTCATTTATTTGTTTGTTCATTCAACAAAAATTTATAGAGTGCCTACTAGGGGACCAAAACTCCATATATATACATCAAGCACTGTTATTTTAATCTTTAGTGAGCTCCAAAACTCTGTAGCACCCACAGTGTTTGTGTTACTGTGATTAATAAAGCACAAGTTTATCTAAATCTGTTACTTAATTCACAGCAAGTTTTCTTAAAAAAAAACACTATATATTTTCTCAGCAGATTCTAAAAGTACATTATAATCCTATAGAAGTTTGTTTTTTATATATATAAAATATATACACATATATATCACTATATATTATATATAAGTATATATTTGTCTATATACTTATATAAAAATTTTTATGTAATATATTTGTATATTTAAAAATATACACATAATTACATATAAACATGTTTAAATATATTTTATACTATATAATAAATTTATGTTTATATATATCTTACAAATTTATATTTAGAAAGGGATCTTTACACACAAAATTGTGGGGAGCCATGGTCTATCTGCTGTCAAGCTGTCATTCTTTGTGTCAATGGATTGAAAACATTTTCTTTTCCTTTTGTCTAAATGAACTGAGTTTGCTAATTTTTCTTGGCATGGTGTAGACAAAGCCAGTGAATCTAGACAGCAATTATAGCCATCAGCCTCCAGAGCCAAATAAACGTCTAGGAAGAATCTGATTTGGTAAGTCTTATTCAAGATTTACTTTAGGGATGGAAAATGACCTGCAAGTATCTGTGATATAGCAACATCCCTTGCCCCCCACCCCAGGGCATGAATGGTAGGAGTGCCCAGCTGATTCCCCCTTGGCTAACTTGGAGAAGGGGGCAGGCCTGAGGCTACACTGCTAACCAATGTGACTGGAGTTTTAGAATGTCTGCCTTGCTGGGTGGAGGTAGTATGTGGAAAAAAAACATGTTATGTCTAAAAATTAGCTAGGCGATCCCTTTTGACATTTGAATTCATTTATCTGGCACTTGGCTATGAGAGAGCTCTCTGGTGTCCCCTTTGTTAGCTCCTGACTAACAAAGGATATCCTGAAGGAGGAGGCAGCCTCAGTTATGAGGAAACCATGCCTATGCTGGCCAAGGGTGAGCAATCTGGATTGGGGGCAGGGTAGGGGGTGGATCCAGAGACAGCCCTAAAGTGGTTGGGATGTTCTCCTGCCTTCTTGGAAAGCAATTTCCATGAGTGGGTTACATGTGCTTGATTGTTCAGCAGATGGTATTTCACCAAACAATGCATTTATTCTTCACGTTATATATAACATATGGGCTCCTTCTCTAGGTATTGACTTAATTTGATTATGTGATACTTTTTTTTTGGTTGTATTTCTTTTTTTTTAATTTTTTTTTATTTCAGCATATTATAGGGGTACAGATGTTTAGGTTATGTATGTTACCCTTTCCCCCTCTCCCCCCCCAAGTCCGAGTTTCAAATATGTCCATCCTTCAGGTGGTGCGCATTGCACTCTTTGTGTATGCATATACCCATCCCCTCCTCCCTCCTCCCCCCTCCCCCCTTCCCCCAAATCTACCCAAAAGAACAAATGATACTGTATAAGAAAGACACCTGCACCCGAATGTTTATAGCAGCACAATTCACAATTGCAAAGATGTGGAAACAACCCAAGTGTCCATCAATACATGAGTGGATTAATAAAATGTGGTATATGTATACCATGGAGTACTATTCAGCTTTAAGAAACAACGGTGATATAGCACCTCTTGTATACTCCTGGATAGAGCTGGAACGCATTCTACTAAGTGAGGTATCCCAAGAATGGAAAGACAAGCACCACATGTACTCACCATCAAATTGGTATTAACTGATCAACACATAAGTGCACATATGTGATACTTTTTAACCTGTACTTTGCAATAAAAATAATTTCTGCTGATATAGGAGTAAATTACTTTTGGCATCTAAAATATTTTCTTCTGGAAGATAATATTAAGGAAAATGTTAAAGGTCCTAGTCATTGTTGAACGAATGTGAGCTTCATGTGAGCCAGGATGTTCCCTGGGTATTCTGTACAAAGCCCTCTGCCGCATTCTTAATTAGATGCCCAGGTCACCATTTTAATAACTGCTCCAAGTAAGCAGTGTAAGCAGCTGGGCAGGAAGGGAACAGGGCTTCTAGACCAAAGGCCAGAGGGCAGCATCAATCCCATTGGCCCATTTCAGCACCAAAACCTTCTGCAATAAGCCATGTGCAGCTGCATAGTGGGCTGGTACGAGGTGGAGGTGGAGACCTTCCACTGGGACACCCAACCTCACCCATCTCCACTGGACAGTTGGGTAGAAAAAGGTTCAAGTGCACGCTTTTCTCCAGTGAAATGCAGAGCTCCAATCAAATACGAAGCTCCTCATTTCCCCCATTTCTATACAAACAAGTCAGATGTGAGAAGAATCTCTAAAGCTAAGCAGATCAAAAATGACAAGCATGTGAAACTCAAGGCTGGAAGCAGAAGATTCCACACTAGGTCCTCTCCCCAGTTCACTGAAAAGCCCAGTGACAGCATTAGCAGGACACATTTTCTCTTTGCTGGTGGAGTGACAGAGTTGTTGTGATTCAATATTACATAAGGAATTTAGCAACTCCTTGACAGTCTGTGCTAATGACCAGGTTAGCATCATTTCACCCTAACATCAGCACAGCCACCACATTGCTCCTGGAAAGTTCTGTAGTTAATTTAGAAGGAATTACTTTAACAGATTCTGAAAATGGATGAAATGATAAGGGAAATCCATAAATATTGACATGTCCTCTAGTTACCAATACAAAATAAGACAGAGAGGGTGGAGGCAGACAAGCAAGGCAAATCTTAAGATGGATATGTCTTCCTTTGCAATTCTATAACCCTTAGATGGGGCTGGTTGTGTGTTCCAGGTATCTCTGGATTTCCAGAAGTCTAGAGAAGTAGACAAGTTAGCAATTGTCCATTGTTCAAGCAAGTGGTTCAGGATCTCAACGAAGGTTTCTAAAGACCTGTTATCAATCTTGCCATGTGTAGCTTATTGTTGTGTAGCTTATTGCGGTGTAGCTTATTGTTTAGGAGTTCAGACTCTGGCCGGGCATGGTGGCTCATGTTCATAATCCCAGTACGTTGGGAGGCCAAGCCAAGGGTTGCTTGAGGCCAGAAGTTCAAGACCAGCCTGAGCAACATAGCAAGACCCCCATCTCAATACAAAATTAAAAAATGTGCCAGGTGTGGCGATGCATGACTGTATTTCCACCTATTCAGGAGGTTGAGGTAGGAGGATCCCTTGAGCCTAGGAGTTTGAGGTTGCAGTGAGCTACAATCATACCACTGCACTCTAGCCCAGGTGACAGAATGAGATCCTGTCTCAAAAAAAAAAAAATCACAAGTGTGTGAAACTCAACGACTCCTGACATATTCCCAGGAGTTCTGGGCTGTGAGTACTCCAGGGATTGGGAGAAGAATTGGGCCAGGAGGCTCAATAAGTCCTTCTTGGTCAAACTCATGGGAACTTCCATCTATCTGCACATAGGTGGCCAGCAGCCCCAACCTGATGACTAGAAATCCACATACAGTCATCTCCGGGACCCCTGTGGATATCCAAAACAGAGGATGCTGAAATCCCTGTAATAAAATGGTGTGGTATTTGCATATAACCTACATACATCCTCCTGTGTACTTTAAATCATCTCTAGATTACTTATATTACCTAAAACAATGTAAATGCTCTGTAAATAGTTGTTATAGTATATTTTTAAAATTTGAATTATTTTTATTGTTGTATTGTTATTTTTTATTGTTTCCTTTCCTGAATATTTTTGATCCGTGGTTGGTTGAATCCATGGCTGTTGAACCAGAGGGCCCACTGTGACTGCTTGCGACCTAGCAACACTCAAGCCCACCCCATGTAACTTGGATGGTGAAAGATGCTAATGTCTCCCCACTATTGGCCAGAAATTTCTACTAATCTAAACTGCTGGTTACCTCTTTGCACCCTTATTCTGAAAGGCCCACAGCTGTCCTGACCTTGAGTGTAGTAGGGCAGTCTGTGACTATTGGGCCAGAATCAGCTAAGTCAAATGAATGGCCAAGGCAAAAGCAAAGCTTATTTTTACTTCCCACCTTCATTAGGATATTGAGGTTTTGTTGTGAGCCTATATGATAGCTAGGGTCACAAATGGTAGCATGGGTCACCAAAGACCATTGGCCCACTTTCTGGTGAAGCAGAGTCCTCTCTGCATTTGTTTTGTAGCAAACCTCATGTGTTACCACGAACAGGACTCAATCCTTCATGTCAGCTGTCAGTGTGTGAAAAATACTAGCTGAGCTTTGGCCCTTGCTTCCCAATGCAAGCAGCATTATCATGCATTCACCTGGGGCTGATGGTTATAGTGAAGGTAGAAGGCCTTAGTTCAACTTCACCTCTCAAAAATAAATAAATAAGTAAGTAAATAAATAAATAAATAAACAGAAGCCAACGGGATCTTAATTACTTTTCAAATCATTCTTTTTCTTTTGCTTCTGTTTCTCTGTGTTGGTCCTTGTCCCTGAGTGAAATTCCAAAATAGTTATTTGCCAACACATCACAGTTCAGATTAGTTTAAGCTTTAAAGGAGAACAAAATTCCAGACCTTTTTCACTCTCAGCAATAATAGGTCACTACGCCGGCCCTAAGTAAACCCCCTCTTCCTTCATCTAAGCCCTGGAAATCAGGGAAGATAGAAGGCCACGAGGTAAAACTCAAGTCCTGCAGAGCACAGCTAACTCCATCGTGGTCTGGGAGCAATGGGTGGAGCAGACGAGCATACCTTTGTTCTCTCGCGTCAGTTTGTCAGCCATGTCCCAGTGTTCGTAGCCCCGTAACACATTGCTAGTGATGTTGACGTGGCTGGCGGCCATGTGGTGAATGCGCTGGGGGATGGTGACTGGGCCGTTATTGCAATTTCCCATTGCGTTGATGGGAGAGACGTTGTTGAGAGACACTGGGGATGGAGTATTCCTGGGGAATGGAAAGAGATGGGCCTTGTTAGGCTAGTAGGGAAGAGTGACAGTGGGGCTCGAGTGAAGTTTATCATGGTGGACATACACGAAGCCCCAGTGGAATACAGCTTGTTGACACATCCCACCGACTGTTCTTTGAGGACATCCTATAGCTTTCGTCAATGCAACAGCTTCCTCCAGAGACTCCAGTGTAGACAGAGCATATTACCACCCCACACATGCCTCATGTGACCAAGCCACCCAGGTTAGAGTGGCAGGCTGTAAAATGAGCCCCCTATTCTCCTTTTCTAACATTAAACATCTCACCACCTTTGACAACCACTGAGGGCCCATGTACACTGCTGCTTTTGTCTTGAAATACCAGAGAGATCTGGGTGAATCTTGCTCTGGCATGAATTCTACCCACAAATGTAACTCTTACTTTGAATATATATGTATAAATAGCAAGTGTCGCAATGTTTCAGAGAAAGAAACAGCTCAGAGCTATGATGATTTCTTCACTGCTGGCAGAATAACTATTGGCAGTTAGAAAGCATTTGATGTGTAATATTGGTCTATCATCAAAAGTATTTTGTGGAAACCACAATGACAGTTTGCTCCAAATACAGTTGCCACAATGAGCAAAGTGAAATTATTAACAGCACCTGAAGGAGCAGTATTGGGGAAACGAAAAAGTAGGATTCTGAATATCTCTTTAGGATTCTTTAAGACATGCTACAGAGATAGGCTGTTAATTGGTGACTGTTCATTTGCATGTTGGTTTATCAAGAGAAGTCTTCAGAGAACCCACTTTGGGAAGTACCAATGTTTGGACATAGATTTTCACTGAATTTTTTAACATCAGCAACAAGGGGTCACCCTCTGGCTATGCACAACATGGAGGTCATTTTTTCCTCTAGGGCCCAGGTTTAGGTCGGCCTGCTACAGACTGACCCAGGGACATCCTCAAAGCACGGCTTTCTTCCTTTGCACAGGAGCAAGGTCTGTGTGCCCCTCGGCCTCCTTATCCTCCTCCAGCCACACTTAGAACAACTGTCCAGGCAAATGCACCACTTTATCAGGACAGAAAATTTTGAGAGAGAAAAAGAAATGGGGGAAGGCTGTGTTTGGCAGTCCATGAGTCTGCATGTTTGAAGGAACCTCCTCCTCATTCCTCTGAGCACACCCTAGAACATCACCAAGAAACCTTATGTCATCCTCAACACCATCCCCTTACCAGCTGCTGCTGTTGGCAACTGTAACTTTCCAGGGTGGCTCACAGAACAGACATGCACCCTGACTGGCAGCACACACATATGATTTGGGGGAGCAGAAATCACAGGGTACCAAAATGCTGAAGTACTCCAGACTAGATCTGGGAGCAATTACAACTGAAATGCTCTTCTCAAAAACACAGGCTGTGCCTATACCCACAGGAGAGATTTGGACCATTTCTACCAACAGAACTAACTTCTGGTATGTTCTGGTCTGATGGGGGAAGTAGATCCTTACACTTGCTCTGCGTTTGTCTGCTATAAGAGGGTGTGAGTGTATTCCTGCCATATCTATGATTTCTGAGATATTTTCTTACTTCTTGGTAGAATGATTTATTCTCAAGGTAGGAGTGGGATGAGGAGATGTCCACACTAAGGGGCTTAGACAGAGAAGAGTTAGCTAATGACAAAAAAGCAGTGAATACTTGGTTTCTTTGTTGTGGTAGGTTGCAAATGTTATTTTCTAGTCTTTTCCCGCAGTGGTGGTCATTGACTCTTAAGTGTCAATTTATGGCAAGAATGGAATATGGTCTCACTTGTAATCTCTAGAGAAGATGACAAAGTTGTCAAGTGCCACAAATGTTGAAAGAGGGACTGTGGGGTGCTGGGAAGGAGGTACTGGAATACCAGGAGACCTGAGCATGTTCTCTCCCCTTGCTGAGCCTTACTTTCTTCAACTGAGAGAAAAAGTTGGATTCAATGATTTCCAGCCATGTCCAGAGTCATAAGGGAAAGAAAATCATCTCTCTTTACCTTGTACATCTTGAAAAGCCCTTTTCCTTTTCAGCTGATCACATTGAGGTGTTATTTAGGAGTTCTCTTCCCTTTCCATTCCCTATTTTCTTTCTCTTAAATACTCAGTAGCAGAAGCTAGAAGAGCTAGAGTAAGCATTTGTTTTGGGTCATTACTATTCTCACACTGGGCTCTAAGATCTGATGTGTTCTGATGAGCACTTGCACACCTCATGTTGTACTCATGAAATGAAAAAAGTTATTATAAATCCTGCCTAAGAAATTGTGACTGTGGCTAAAAGAAGGCTGATGCAGAGCTCACTCACCTTGGTGTGCTCTCCAACTCCGACTTGGCTCTCATCACTGCTTAGGGTTCCCCTTCCTGCTCTTTGTATGTGTCTACATGCAGATCTCGTCCTTTTCTTCACACTTCCATGGCACATGCAAATGAGCATGCACACACAAGCACATGCTTCCCACCACTTTTGCCAACCTACCATCCTCTCTCACCTCTCAGCCACACTCACCCCCTTGCTTTTTCTCAAACTCATCAGGCATACTCCCTCCCACTCCAGAGGCCACTGCCATTCCTCTGCTTGGAAGGTGCTTCTCCCAGATATGGGCATGGCTTGATCTGCCATCCTTCTCTAATGTCCCTACTCAAGATTCAAGATTGTACAACTTCTCCCTCCCCTCTCCACAGCAGCCCTTTCTGTCTGCCTCCCTTGGTTCCATTTTCTCCATGACATTTACCTTCATCTAGCATGCCACATATTTGTCATTGTCTTTGTCCTCCAATAGAATGTGGCCTCTATGAGGGCAAGAGTTTTTGTCTACTTTGCCCTGTGCTATACCTCAGCATCTAAAGTAGTGTCTGGCACAGAATGTGTCCTCAATGAATACAAATTGAATAAATGATTGGATTGCTGTTATTCCTTATTTACAATCCACTGCATATAAAGTGTTCTGGAAGGAAGAAGGAGAACAATGTGTATAGCATAAGGATAGAGTATATGTTTGTAAAGGATCAGGCAGACTGTCTCATACATAGAGGGCATTTGATGAATATTTGGCGAATGAAAGGATGCATGGTACCTTATTGAAAAAGAGCTAATGATCTAACAGAAGAGCAAAATCCTATATTTTCTGACAATGTAGCATAAGAGTCAAAACTGAAGTACAGACCAAGATCTGTGGGGCAGGATGACTTATGCTTTCCAACTTAAAAAGGCAACAATGAAAATAATACCAGTGGCACCAATAGCAGCAGTCAGCATTTATTGAGCAGTTACTGTGTGCTGAGCATAGTGCTCAGAGTTTCACAAAAGCTCTGCGGGGAAATGTCTGCTACCACTGTTTCACAGATGACAAAATGGCTTCAGAGAAGTTCAGCTCCTTCTTGAGGGCCACACAGTTGAAAGAGCAAAAGAGCCAGGATTTAACAATAGGTCTGTTTTCCTCCAAAGCCCATTCTCTTTCCATCCCACCATGTTGCCTCAAAGTCCTACCATCCACCTGACTAAAGATTTTATCTGACATGAGTGTCTACCTCTATCCTCTCCTTCATGTCCACATTGCTTTGTTTCCACCCCCCTCCCTGGGCTTGTAGGCATCTCATCTATGTTCACATAGGCACAGCACTCTGGAAACTTGGAGAGAATCTTTTGCGTGGTCTGGATGGTTCCTTCAGTGACCACCAGACTCCTTGTGTTCCTTGAACTGGCTAATGTCTCAAACAAGTGGAGATATCCCTTCTTCTAACTCTTTCAATGTGACACCTACATCCACCTGTGTACTGAAATAGCTCTTCTGAAGACCTCAAAAGGCCTCCTTCTTTCAACATTCAATAGTCTTCCTAGCCCTCTTTCTTTTTATTACCTCTCTGTGACATTTGAGATTGTTGCCCAGCCCTTTTAAACTCTCCACAATGTAGCTTCCATAACTCTATGCTAGAGGTTGGCAAATTGGCCCTCCTGTTTCTGTATGGCATGCGAGCTACAAATGGTTTGAAAACATGAATATTTGCAATCAATCTGACGAGAAAGGCAACACTAACTTTGAACTCCTACTAAGCAAAATGTTATTCTAAAAAAAAAAAAAAGAAATCTTCTTCTTAGTAGACATATTTCAAAAATTATACTTAATTATTAATATATTTTGAATTTTGTCAGTGGAAATTTGTGTGGAACTTTGCTTTCTGTCTTATATTCTTCTATATTACTGTGGAAATTTGTTTTCTTTCTTATATTCTTCTATATAACAGACTCAGTTTTACCTCTTAGCTTGCAAGGCCAAAAATATGTAGTATCTGGCCCTTTATAGAGTGCTGACCCTTGTTCTAAACCAAGTAGATTTTTCTGCTCCTTCTGCCAACTGCTTCTTCTTTGTACTTTCTTTCCTCAGCCTCCACAGAGGCTGGATCCTGAAGGTCTGTTCTCAATCCCTTGCTTGTCTATCCAGATACTTTCCTATGCAGCCCTCATCCATGGAGAGCTGGCCATGCCATGACCACCTCTGGGCAACTGACTTCCTAATTGCTGGCTGGCCTAGGAGTGTTTGAAGTCAGAGAGTGAAGCTCATGGAATGTGCTGTGAGAGGCCCTTTGCAGGGTACACTATGCTCATTGACTGGGAAATCAGGCCATAGTCTTGCTTGCAGACAAGAAGCCCTTCCTGGCCACACAGGGAGGCCCAAGCTCTTTCTCCTGGGCTCCCACAGCACTTTTTTCAAACCTGTCACCTCCCTCTACAGGACTGTGTGCTTCTGGTGTGCAGGCACCACATTGAATTCAGCTCTGTGTCCCCAGCCCCTGGTGCTACAGATGTGCCTGAAGTGTTTGCTGAATGAACAGGATGTAACCCCTGGGCAACTGTTCTGAGTTGTCTCATTCAAAAGCTCTATGGCCTACTAAAGGGAGTGTGCTTTCTTCAGACAGAAGCTGCTTAAAAAATCATTTCAGGAGGCTTTTCATGCGACTTCACAAGCTTAGGATATGTTTGAGTTCTTTCGTTTTGGAATTAAAAAAAAAAAAACAAAACATTTTTTTCCCCAGTGATCCTTTAATAGCTGCTTACCTGACATTGCCCTTGCTTTACTTTGTGCTCAGAGAAAACAGCTTTATCTGAGCCTTTCCCTGGTTATTTTTATTTTCTGAACTTCCAGAGAGAAGCGTTCCTTTCCCTTTTGTTCATCAATGTAAGAGTAAGACCTAATTCAACAATTTTAAATGGTGTTTCCTTTCACTACAGTAATTGAGTTAATGCGTAGGTTTTAATGGATCTTTCCTTAGCTCTGAATATTTTTATGATCTCAAAGTAGAATTCATTGTCCCACTGCTTTTGGAGTATGCTTTGTAGATATTTATAAAGTGGCGGTGGAGACTGTTTTACTCTTGAAGAAAATGTTTTGATTAGAGATGCAAGAATTTTGAAATGATGAAAAATTGAAAAAGCAGCTTGAAGTTGTAAAACAGGCTCTTGGCAACAGTCTATGTCCACGGTCTTTCTGCTTCTCTTTCCACTGCTAGGGGGGAAGTGGGCTTAGGGTGGTGAGGAAGGTTTGGGAATCAGAGGAGAAACTGATGCTCAGACAAGTTAGCAAGGCTAACTAGCTACATAAGAACTGGGATTCAAACCACTTTCTATATGAAATGTCTCTTCAGTGGGCATTGGGTCCAGACCGTTCATTTTAGCAAGAGAGAAACAAGCCCAGATAGAGGAAGGGGCCCACTTAGCTTACCCTGTGAGCCAAGGGCATCCTCAGAACCAAGTCAATGGTTTTTGGACCCTACTCCTCTGCTCTTAAGACTGACCTCCCCCAAGCAAAGAGAACTCTAAATAAGGCCATAGGCATGAGTGAGTTCACTGAGCCTAAGATCAGCATTACAGTAAATACTTTTTTATTTTAGGTCAGGGTGTCTTAGTATTAATAAAAAAGTCATCATGAAGGCTTGGATAATTGGCTGACCGAGTGCCTTCACATTTTTAGCACTATTATGCCTTTGGTTTTATTAAATAGCACTTATCATATATCAATGAATATTTCATCGGTCTTTCATTACTGAGTGAATCATTGACAAATCACTGCAGTAGACTTAACTTTCCCCTGCCTCTCTGAAATGGCATGGTGCTTGCCATCTCATTAGAAGATATTTTTATGGCTATAATTTGGCTTAAAGATCAAATAGCTAAAGAATTGGAACCACATCATTTCAAACTTTTCTGTCTTGTCATTAGCTGAAACCTGGCTAGAATTTTTTGTGCACAGAAATGACTGTAGTTTCAGAATTGACCTTTGCTCCTGAGTTATCAATGTAAAATATTTAGGGTCTATTAAATCACTCATTTTTGTGAAAAAGCAATTTTCATAAAATACTTACTTTCCATTGCCTACCCATGGAGATGGTATCTGAGCGACTTTTGAAGCATTTTGCTAAAAGAGAGAAAGAGAGAGGGAAATAAGGACATCTATTTTGTGTTTTATTAATTCAGAAACAGATGGAAGTGTGATTTAGAGTACATTAATATTGATTGCAGCATTTCGGGATGCAGAGCTGGGATGTATGTGCACGTCAGCACACCACGACGCATACTCGATGAAAATAGCTGGTTAGGATAATTAGTGGGCTCCAATCAGGACCATGAAAGTCACTTGATGAAAGATCTTATATACTAAAAGGCCCAGTGAAATCAGACTCGGTTCTCCAAGAAGTGGTTTAATTATCCTCATCTGAAATTTATTCTGCAAAACAAGCTCTTCAGAGTACAAGTAAGCTTTTCACCTTTAGCTCCACTCGCAAACTTTTTCCCTGGGATGCAGGGTGGACTGTAATTTCTAATATCCCGGGAATGTGCCAGAATCAAATAGCATTTTTCCCTTTGTTTGTTTGTTTTGAGGAATCACCTTGATTTGCTATCTTTCTATGCAAATCCTCATGGCTGAAGATTTTCTGTGTTTAACAAGGTTCGGAGCTGCATTGCAATGGAATGCTAAACATTCTTTTGTATCTCTGATGGAACTGGGCTGGTTTAAAGAATGGGCCTCTTTGTATTTTCATAGCCACACTCTTGTGGATCAGAAGAAAATCTGACATTCAGCATTATCACAACAGGACAGGGATCAGGCTCATTATAATGGCCTTGCCAGGTTGAAGCTCAAGCAGCACCAATAGCCACGACACCTGTGGCATTGAGCCTGCCTCAGACCTGCTCTTGGCAGTCACAGCCCAGATGATGTTCTCCTCTGCCTCTGGGCTTCCAGCCCAGCCCCATTTGCAAAAGGGGTGTTGTTAGAGAAAGAGTCAACATTTTCAGGAGTCCAGTAAGAATGCAAAGCTTCCCTGGAGCTGCAGAAACCCACACTTAAGGTATGTTCTGCACACTCCCGTTTTTATCCTCAAAAACCCTCAACATACTTCTACATGAATGAGTTATTTAGCATTTGCTTGGAATTTTGCAATTCCTTAAAAGCTACACAGGACAGGCCAAAGAGGACAGATAACTAGGGCAGTGGTTCTCAGAGTGTGATAACATGACCAGTAGCATCGGTATCACCTGGGAACTTGGTAGAAATGCAAATTGTTGCACCTGGCCCCAGACCTACAGAATCAGACACTTACAGGTGGGGCCCAGTACTCTGTGGTTTCACAAACCCTCCAGGGGATTCTGATGCTCGTTTAAGTTCAAGAACCACCTTTCTAGACAATAGGTTGACAGGGTAGACATACAAAGGGATGGTGAGATGATGTATGTTTCTCCCTTTCACGCACATGAGCACTAGCTTTATGGAATTATGGCTCCACCATATAATAGCTGGGGAACTTGCTTTTTCCCAGCGAAGTCACAGTGTCCTCATACAGCTGTGTACCACCACTCACTGGATATTTGATTGGATGTTTGATGTAAGGTCATGATTTGATTCATTTCAAACAACTGCTTTGGTGCAATTTAGCCAAAAGATCTCATGCACTTGGCTATATATATATATATATTCCTTTCTTTTGGAGACCTCTCCAACAGAAAGAGCATTGAGCCTCCCAACTCTAAATCATGGGCCACTGTTGGAGGAGACAATGGCCGGGCCTAGCACCAGACTGCTGCTTACAATTTTTATCTGGGCTCATTCCCAAATTTTGGCATTGCATTTTGTGGTTGCCTAATTTTTTTTGTGTGTGTGTGTGTGCAAGGTAAAAATGCCAACTCTCTACATGATGGCTTTATCTGTTTGTCTGTTTTGGTAACCAAGGCAATCAGTTGTCTTAAATTGCAGCCACCACACTCCAAGACTCCCCATGGCCAAAGGCCTTCCAGGGGTGTGGATGTCCACTCAGAGCCAGGGTGGCAACAGTGACTTCTCTCACCTCTGAGAGATTCCTGGACTGACTTCTCATTTAACAAGAGACTTGAACTATACCAGAGCCCACCTTGCAGGGCAGGGCAGAAAATAGCATCCCTCTAACTGCAACTAAGAGGCTGCCAAGGGCCATTTGGTCAGTCTGGAAAATAGTCAGGGGGTTGTACTATTGTACCTTCTCTCCCTGTAATCAAATCAGATGTATGCTCTTTGCTGAGCCCCAAAGTTGGGATGGAAGGGCCATGGCTGGCTGGGATGACAGAGGTTAAGCCTTTGGCAGCAACAACCTTGTCTTTGTCATTTGACATTTAATAACATGCCAGCCATGATTAGTGATTTTATCACCCTGTACCTATAAATGATACAAAATAGGAATTACCTTAAAATATTCCATCAGTGATCTGGAGTACTTCATAGCATGGTCCTTCTTCAATTTAAACATCCTCAAGTAGAGAAGTGATAAACATCGGTAGCTGTGGTGATGAGGAGAGGCTTATGTTAATGCTAGTGCTTAATGAAACCTATAAACTGTAAGAAGAATGCTGATTCATAGTTTGCAGTTACTCCCCTATGGTTAGATTGAGGAACATAAGTAAATAAAGAAAAATTTTAAAAGGGAAGGGGTAAGCATTAAAATCCCATTTTGATAAGGGTATAAATTAGGAGAGTAAATGTTTAGTGAGCGACTGAAGAAATCCATTAGTTATCCTTTAATAGTTTAATGGAAAACAAGAATAATGATCTGGGGTAAGCAGCTTAAGTTGATCTGGAGTTTTCAAATCCTACTGTGACATTTCAGCAGTTTCCTTGTAGCCTCCATGGGACTCACCATAATACTGCTAGCTTTTTGTCCCCATCCGAAGCCAACGGGCTTGCAAAGTTCTTCAGCCTCATTGCATACCTTTGAAGAAAAAGGAAAAGCTAAAGTGGAGTCTCTATTACCCTTCAGAAATTCCCAAAGTCATTGGTATTCTGATCGCCTGAATGAGTTAGCGCCACATTTGCTCTGGGTGAGAGGACTGACTGGCGCATGTGGGCAGAAGCATGCTTTCCTGAACACACACACAAAATAGGGACCAAAACAGCACAAGAAGACTGATATGACATATAAAACTGAGCTCCAGAGAAAGCAGCTAAATCATAAGGCCACATTATATGACAGTGCTATAGAATTACTGTTAGTTTGCATGTGTGTATAAATACTGGCAAAATACTGTTTCTAGGAACATTCTAGCTAAACAACATTATTGGTTTTCAATGAGAGGTGGACAAAAATGTCAGTCTCAGTGCAGTTTATGACAGATGAGGTAAATAATATACAACCATGTTTGACATGAGCACGAGGAGACCTCAATCGCACTGTTAAACGGTCTTTTCTAATGGCTCAGGTTTTGAATATATTCCTATAAAAAGTGGGGTTTTTTTTAAAGGAAGGTCGATTTCACAACATTTTAAGGCCTAAGCGCCCTTAATTTATGATGCTTGTATATTTTGTCTTTCCATTCTCTTTAATTGTTACTACTCCACACTGGGGTGATAAAAAATTGAGTAGTTCCCATTTTTTATTTCTAGCCAAGCACATTCCATTTTGGGCATTTAGACTCTTGAAAATCAATTCAGTGCATAAAATCATTGTCTGAGCTTTAATGCAATTTCACAGGTACTTGTGGTAGAATAAGTAATGGAGTTCAGTATGGCAGAAGGAAGTTGAAAATTCTCATTTATGAGAAGGCAATGGAGAGCCTGCAGGGCTACTGTGCTTGTATGCCCCACTCCTCACTTTCAGTAGCCTCCCCCAGGGCACTGGGGACCCGAGGCTTCCTCCCCCCAAATCCCACCCCCACCCCACAGACTCAGCCTGCCTCATCAGCATTCTAGCCACCTAGCTCTTCCAGTTATTGCTCCAGTTCTGTTGAGTGAACAATTTCCAGCAAAGGGACTTGTGCACTTGATGTGGGTCCTTTCTTTTGTTGCAATATTAAGTAAAGAGATTTTTATTATGTAATAAATCTAACTTTCTTTGACAGTTGGATCACTGAAATGTCAAGTCATTGTGATGCCCCACTTGTTTTCACAAATATATTTCTATTGCAGATTCCCAGGGTCCAGGGCAACTATAATTACTTGAATGAAGAAGAAAATGGGGCACTCTCTCTGTAGCCAGCATACTGTCAGGGAGAGAGCAATAAAAATCTCTTCAACATCATATTGCGCTACTAAAAACTATGTTCATATTACAGTTACCATCTAATTGCAACCACATTTGAAGTGACTTGATAGTGGAGTTTCAATTGCTTAAATGGACCAGAAGACTTAGTTGCTTTAACTTATTTTGTTCCCAACTGAAATTTCTCTCATTAAAAAGATTATACACACATGCAATTTACTGAAAATATAAAAAATGTAGAGGAGACACACAAACGAGAGATGTAAAAATGGTGAAATCTGAAAAAAGCAAAACTAAACTGGTGAAATCTGAATGAAGTGCATGGAATGTATCAATGTCAATGCAACGTCCTGGATGTGATACTGTGCCATAGTTATGCAAGATGTTCCCACTGGGGCAAACTTGGGTGAAGGGTACATGGGAACCCTCTGTATTAGTTCTTACAACTGCATGCGAATGCACAATTACCTCAAAATAAAGTTAAAAAATATTGACTTTAAAGTGAATGCCTGTAAATTCTCCATTGACTTTCAGGTTCCATAGAAATATACTTCTATGGGTAGTAAAATATCATATAATGAAAAATAAATCATGCTTTTTCTCTAAAGAACATAATTTTGTAAATAATTAATGGAAATAAATATTCTTTAACTATTCCCATCACACTTTTATCATAAAATGAAATTTGGTATTTTGCTTTTATATTTTTAAGACAGCATGTGTTTTCCTAAAGGAAAATTAATAATAAATAAAAATATATAGAGAGGGAAAACACCCATCATCTCACCCTGTATTAGAGCTATGATCTCATTTCCCTTCCAGTTTGGTTCAGATGAATATACACACTTTCCATGGTCGTAATTGTAGTGTGCATGTAATTCAGCAGCTTGATTTTACTTTAACATCATATTATAAATATTTTCATATGGCTGCACAGTCTCCTTCATTGTTGTATATCAATGGCTACAAAGAATTTTGTTGAGTATACTACTATGTAATTAATTACTTTTCTATTATTGATTATTTGGTTATCTTCTAATTGTACACTATTATATATAATGCCAAAGTGAACATCGTGCAGGTAACTTGTTCTAGTATTACAATTATTTTCTTCCATAGAGGACATTTAAATTTCTAGAAGTTGAAGTACTAGAACAAAAGATACGAATGCTCATTTTTATGGCTCTTCTTATGGAATGCCAAATTGCCTTCAATGTACTATGATCAATTGCCACTCCCATCAGCAGCATAGGAGAGGCCTAGTTCACTACAGGGCTTTTTCTTGTTGTTATAGTTAATGCTAAGTATTACCATTACTATATTTTATATTAATTTAAAAAGTGCCTTGCTTTAATTTGCATTTTTGAATGACTAGGGAACATGAATTGTCTCCATATTTGTTCACTAATGTTTTCCCTCAATGGTAAATCCTTATAATTTTTGCCAGAATGTTCATCTTGTACATCTTTGAAAATCTTAGGTAGCCTTGATTAGACATTAAGCAATCAATTTCCCCTTGAAAGCTACGGAATGATGGTGGTGGCTTCCACAGCATATAAAGTAAGTTGAAGAGAAATACTTCACATCCTTCTCTGGTGCCTAGTCTCAGAGCAGTGCAAAGAAAAAGATGGCTGACTGGCCTGATGTCCTCGTAATCACCCAAGTTTTGTGGTTTTAACTAACTTCTGATTCTATGTGAGCAGAGTTGCTTTTGATTTTTTATATAGTTTCTTTTCTTTTGGTCTTTTGGAATGCTTCACTGGGAAAATATGCATGCTAAACCAGTCCAATATTTGTCTGAAAATTTAGGTCCAGACATCCTCAGATTTGTAACAGTTTATGCAGATACAAGCAAGATAGTAAAAACCAGTCCTGGTATTATTGATTAATCGAGCCAGAGGAGACTGGGACATAAGAGCCTATCAGGTAAAAACTGCTCACTCAATCAGAAGTGATTATTTAGTCCATCCAGCGAATGATGGTGCTTATCCACTATTCAGTCAGGGGTGGATTAAACTATTTTATAAATATTTGCAAATTACTGTAAAACACTAGAACGGATATTTCTTCTTCTCCTATCCCTTCCTCCTCATCGCCTAGGAATTTTTTGATAACGTACAAATTCTACACCACCAAGATCAACAGGCCAGAAAATTTCATTTAAAATGTAAATGAAAGCAATAATATAAGCAGTTAATATACCCTCTTCTGTTCTCATCCTCACATCTCTACTCCCACCCCGACAACTACCTTGTCTGTTTCCCTTATCCCAGATGTATGGAAAGTCTACTCTGCACCTGCAGCCTTAAACACCAACTCTGAGTTGGAACAGTGCCCCTCCCTTTTTAACAACTAAGATAAAAATTCTTAGAAAACATGGTTTTTAATAGAAATACAGAGAGCACCACTTTTTTGAATTATAAAACTGCACCTTTGAAAAGTCAAGTTGACATTAAATGGTGAAATAATTATACTTTCCTTCCACCCACTACGTTTCCATTTTAAAGTTATGAATATTGCAAATTATAACACTCACAATGTAACCTCTCAAGGGGATAATTTATAAAAGCAGTGTCCATCAATTATAAATTTTCTGTGACATTAATAAAATGGCAAGAACTAATTATGATGACTTCTAAGAATAAGATGCCTTGGACAAATTATTAATATGTGGAAATGATATTTTTTAAAAACATAGCTTTTAATTCTAGCTGAAATGAGCTTAGGAAGATGACTACAGAAAGGCCATTCACCTGAGGAGCTCCACAGTCTCAGAGTACATGGTGTATGGGGACTTTGCTTCCAGAGGGTCGCGTTCCATGGCATTGCCACATTCGGTGAAGGAGAGGGCGGCATCGGCATAATTCACAGCTTTGCCAAATTTCTCGAACTGAAACAGGAAGATGACCTGTCAACATGATACTCCCTCTTTTCTCCTTCATATGAAAGAGTGGTTTACAACTGGGGATAGTTTTGTTCCCTCCCCACGGGGAACATTTGGCATTGTCTGGAGACACTTTTATTAATAGTTTTCACCATAGGGGAGAGGGGGGAGCTGGTATGCAGGGGCAGAGATGCTGCTGGACTTCCTGCAATGCCCAGGACAGCCACCACAATGGACAATGAGCTAGTCCAAGATGCCAACAGTGCCCAGGCTGAGAAACCCTGATGTAGACAGAGGACAATGTATGAATTGGTATTAACAATGAAATAACTGTTTAAGGTTCTATTGTCATGTCACGACAATGAGGCGGGTTCAGAAGAGAAAAATATAGCCATGGTATCATATGTGGTTTGTGATATTGTTATTGTTGTTATGATTATCTTTTTGGTGGACCAGAATCCAAATTAATGCCTCAAGTAGTTTCTATTCATTAAATTTACTAAACTTACTGGTCATTATAGTATCTTATAGACGGTGCTTGAACTAAGCTCTGCTTTTTATAAGCCTCATGGACAATGAACACACACAGCCTTTGCTGTAGAACTCTTTGTGAGCACATCAACCCCACCTCCAGGAGGAGAGTAACAAATTGATGGCTATTGTCATGAAAAATGTGAAGTTGTAGTATGACTGTTGACAATAACCACGTCACTTTCATTGTAAATGATAGTTTGAAATAGTGTGTCAAAAAGCCAAAAAATATAGCACTACTAAATATTTTAATTTAGTAAAATTTTATTGCAAAAGGTTTTAGCCCTGATAATGGTCATGATTAAACTAACTTAGACATACTGATTTCTTTTTTATGTGTAATGAATATTATATATGACACTTTTATAGTGAGTATTTTATAACAGGATTTGACATTTTCAATTTTTGATAGCAGGATGTAAGAATTCCACTAATATGGCATTTTATGTAAAAGAACCAATATAATGCAGATTTAGCTACTTTAATTTTCTTGTATACCTTTTATCAAAATATTTTCTATGCAACTGTGAAAGCTTCAATTCTCAAAATGGCAGAGTAGCTGTCTCTAGCAAAGGATTAAGTACAACTATAAAATGATTAGTTACAGGTCCTGTAGAATCTTATTGTAAACGACTCTCTTTACAATAAATGTTCTTCAGCTTTTATGTACTGCAGGAATTCTGTGGTTCCTTTTCTGTATGCTACTGCGGGGAAATACCAGTTTTAACCAAATTCAAACTGATTTTATGAAAACCTATGTATATGTATACAACCTATCTCCTTTCCCTCTTGCCTTATAAGATAATTTTCTTAGGTTATCTGGCTCTGATTGGCTCTCCCATTTGGAAATTAATCTTTACATGCTGAGTTTTGAAAGTGACTTTTCATTCATAACCCCATAGCTGGAAAGATCCTTAAAGATCATCTAGCCCAAGCCCCTCCTTCTCCAAAAGGAGAAGAAACTGAAGTCCAGCGAGAAAATTACATGACCATGGTGCCAATTAATAGCAAAGTTATGCCCTGTCCCTGGACCTGTTTCCCCATCCATGAAATGAGGGGCTTGAACTACAAGGGTGTTCCTTGTGCTAGTACAGACATCAGTCTAGTAAACATATAATTCCTCTGAATGTTTCTCCACCTTTTTTTCGTTATCACTACCACCCAGGAACTTTTTTACATACTCCCATACTCAGCTCTCCATATCTGTGGGGTTTGCATCCATTGATTCAGCCAACAGTGGATGCAGATCAAAAATATTCAGAAAAAAAGAATGGTTGTGTATTGAACACTTTTTCTTGTCATCATTCCCTAAAAAATATAGTATAACAACTATTTATAGATCATTTACATTGTATTAGGTATTATAAGTAATCTAGAGATGATTTAAAGCATATGCATAGGTTATATGCAAATATTAGGCCATTTTAAATTAGAGACTTGAGCATCCATGGAGTTTGGTATCCAAGGAGGGTCCTGGAACAAATCTTCCATGGATACTTAGGAATGACTATATTTTTTCACATACCTCCAATGAAATTTTAATGCCAAAAATATATTTATTATCTCTCTGTACACTGTGACCCCTTTGGAGGGTCACACCCCATTGTAATATCTAAGACTTTTTCATCCCACCCCAAAAAACAATTTTTGCCCCGCAATTGAGGATGCATCCTCTAAATGGATTAGACCAAAATGACTTGGGGTGACATATAAACACAACCCTGGAAGGTAGAGTGATATTAATTCTTAATCATATGTATGTATCTCTGTGGCTCTGATTTTTCTCAGTACTTCGAACATTTCATCTACATGGTCTCCTATGTGCATTCCAGTCTTTATCAGCTTATGTGACAGTTTGTCAAAGGAACATCTATGTCCTTCCTTACCCCAATTTTGACAGAGAGCAAACTCCAGAGCACTTCTGCAGTGCCACAGAGTTGAGAACATTCAGAGAAAACTTTTGGTCTTTGATCCAGCAGCATTGCCATCCAATGCTTTTAAATCTCTTGCCACCCATACAATGGTCACAGGCAGTCTTCCTGGCATCTCCAGTGGACCTGGCACCCAGCCTGCCTTGTCATTTTTGTCTGTGGGAGCAGGGTAAAATTTTTTCTAAGGGGCAATTCACATCACAGAAAGGTCAGCTGCAGACAATAGCTGAGCAATTTGGACCACAGGGGGAAAATGACAGACAGTAAGGAAGCAGCAGAGCTAAGTTTTCCCAATGTCAAACACTATGGGATAGCTATGTCCTGGCTGGACACAATGCCATGATAGAGGACGCTATTTGTTAACTCAGTGGGGTTGTACTGATACCGCTAATTGTTCTGGGATTTGGTCAAAGGTGAGAAGGCTGAATTTAGAGCCTTCTCTAGGGCAGTGGTTCTTTTTTTTCTTTTTTTCAGCATATTATGGGGTACAGATGTTTAGGTTACGTGTGTTGCCCTTGGTTCCCCCCCCCCTCAAATCCATGTTTCAAATATGTCCATCCTTCGGGTAGTGCGCATTGCACTCCTTGTGTATACAAATACCCGTCCCCTCCTCCCTCCTCCCCCCTCCTCCCGCTGCCCTCCCCCTTCCCCAGCATCCAATAGATGTTGTTCTGATATGTGCATTTATGTGTTGATTAGTTAATACCAATTTGATGGTGAGTACAAATGGATCCCGTTCTTCTGCTCGTGTGGTGTCCCACTTTGGATAATGGGCTCAAGTTTAATCCAGGAAAGTGTAAGTGGTGCTAGATCACTGTCATTTCTTATGATCGAGTAATATTCCATTGTAAACAAATACCAAATTTTGATAATCCACTCATGGATTGACGGGCACTTGGGTTGTTTCCACATTCTTGCAATAGTGAATTGTGCTGCCATAAACATTCGGGTGCAGATGTCCTTATCGTAGAATGTTTAGTGCTCTTTTGGGTAGATGCCTAATAGTGCTATTGCTGGATCGAATGGTATTTCTATTTTTAGCTCTCTGAGGTATCTCCAAATTCTTTTCCACAGAGGTTGCACTAATTTGCAGTCCCACCAGCAGTGTAAGACTGTTCCTGACTCTCCACATCCTCGCCAGCATTTGTTGTTTTGTGATTTTTTTGATAGAGGCCAATCTCACCGGGGTTAGGTGATACCTCATTGTGGTTTTGATTTGCATTTCTCTAATGATTAGAGATGTTGAGCATTTTTTTATATGTTTGCTGGCCATTATTCTATCTTCTTTTGAAAGGTTTCTGTTTATTTCCTTTGCCCATTTGTTGATGGGGTTGTTTGATTTTTTCTTGTTGATTTTTTTGAGTTCTAGATAGATTCTGGTTATCAGCCCTTTATCAGATGTGTAGAGAGCAAATATTTTTTCCCATTCTGTGGGCTGTCTATTCACTCTAATGATAGTTTCCTTGGTAGTGCAGAAGCTTTTTAATTTGATTAGATCCCACTTATTTGTTTTTGTTGTTGCGGCGATTGCTTTGGGGGTCTTCTTCAAGAATTCCTTACCTAGGCCGATGTCTGAAAGGGTCTTCCCAACATTTTCATTTAGAGTTCTTAAGGTTTCATGCCTTAGGTTTAAGTCTGTTATCCACCTTGAATTGATTTTTGTGAGAAGTGAGAGGTAGGGGTCTAGTTTCAGTCTTCTGCATGTAGCTATCCAGTTTTCCCAGCACCATTTATTGAAAAGAGATTCTTTTCCCCAGTGTATGTTTTTGTCAGCTTTGTCAAAGATTAGATTACCATATGCAGATGGTTTCATCTCTGGATTCTCAGTCCTGTTCCAGAGGTCAATGTTTCTATTTTGTGGAACTGGCACAAAAAATAGGGCAGTGGTTCTTAAATGGCTTCACTTGGGAATCACCTGGGGAGCTTTAATACTCATGTCTCGGTCCCAGTCCCAGAAATTCTGATTTCATTGGTCTGGGGTGTGGCCTGGGGATCAGGGTTATTTTAAAGCTTCCCAAATGACATGTTGTTCAGACTCACTGTTAGGAGGATCAACCAAGTCAAACAACTCAACATTTCACAAATGCATAAATGTTGAGTTTATCACTGGTCTAAGTGGCCAAAACTCTTGGGAGGCAGCTAAACAAAGTATCTTGGGAAACCCAGATGACAGCATTTCCTTTCTCCACTCAGGGTCCTAGCCTGACTGTGGGGCTTGCTCTGGAAACATGTCACCAAAATGCAGCAAGGAGCTGAGTTTTTCTACAGACTCACGTTTCCCAAAGTCAAATTTTGAAATCACTTAGCCAGCTCTCAACAACCCTCCCTCTCGCCACACCAGTTCTGGCTTACTGGGCCCAATGGGGGCTCCCATCATCTCCAGTGCAGTTTCAAAAGCCATTTCAAATTCCCTTTAAGGATAATGACAATAGTATATGCCATCAAGCTCCTAAAGTTGGGGCAAGGGAAAGAACGGTGGGAAAATGAACAATGACAGGACAATACAGCTCAAAGAACTTTGGGAATTATGGTGTACACCACCAAGCAGGTTTGGGCTGTTAAAGTACCTTCTTTGTTTTCTTTCAAAGAATAATGTCTTAATGGGAGCCAAGCAAAGAGAGGACAGAAACCTACCAGTGCATCGGCTTTGTGCTTCAGCTTCTTAGCCTCTTGCATGTAATAATCAGCATTGTGAACCCTAAACAAACAAAATGAGCTCTTTCAGAAATGAGTGTTTTATCTTTCCTTAAAAGACTGAACAGTCAAAGTAATTTTTTGCTACAAATCTATTCCTATACAGTGCCTTGAAAAAGGCAGTCTAATGCTGTCATTCATATCATCACCAACCTTGAAATAATACTGTAAATGAAATCTGAAGTGCATAATGGCCCATTAGGATAAATAACCACATCCTCCAACCCCATCCATTACAGTTATCCAAACAGATCAAATGATACATAGCTACACCTAGCACACGGTTACATGTGAAGACATGGATAAGAAAGGACAAAACAACCTAGAAGTAAGCATCTGCCTTTGGAAACAGTAATAAAAGCTCCATGATTAAAATGGGCCAGAGGCATTTCTTGGTGGGGACAGAGGTGGAGGTGGGGGGGAGGAGATACTTTTAAGGCTGTAGAAGCTGATAACAAGGTCTTTTTTGGGGTGACGCATGCATGGCACTAGAAAAGCCGTACTGCCCCCGCCCCCATGCACTACTCCCAAACTGTGTCCATGATAATCTGGGGATAACATACGAATCATCAAAAGTGAGCTTGGGTCTCCGGACATTAGTGCTGCTGCTGGACAGAAGGGGCAGAGCTGCCCAGGACGTCATCTCCAGGTGACTGCTATCCATGAGGCCAGTAGTGATGGTAGAGGTGATGGTGGAAATGGTTGTGGTAGTGGTTGTGGTGGTGGCCGTGGCGGTGGCAGTGGCAGTAGCTGTGACAGTAGCTGTGACAATGGCAGTAGCAGTGACAGTGGCAATAGCAGTGTTGGTGACAGTGACGGTGGCAGAGGCTGCCTTTTTTAGAGTGTCTCCCTCCTGGGAAAAAGGAGGACAAATAGCTTCCATTAGGTCCAGATTTTTAGAACTGTCTCTTCACAACTGTTTTGAATGTCAAGCACATTAGGAAAGAAGGCAAGAAAAAGAAAACAATGCACATGGTTTGAGAATAAATAGGTGACCCTGGTATATTTGATGAACACCATGAATCAACAGATTTTGTTCTATGATGACATGAAACCCCAAGCTAATCAGAAGCTGTGATTACATAGCCCCACCATCCCATTAAAAAAGCCATGGCAAAGGTCTACATCCAGTAGGAAATTTGAGAGGAGAGGGGAGGAAAAAATATAGAGAAGAGGAGAGAGGAGGAGGGAGAGAGAAAGGGGGAGAGGGAGGGAGGGAGCGAGGGAAGGAAGGGGAAGGGAGAGAAAGAGAGAGGGGGAGAAAGAGAGAGATACTGAAATTGAATAAAGTCCTTGACCCTGATGTGGATATCTTTCATGAGCAAACCAGCCCGAAAGCTTTCTTTAGGGTAAGTAAAAATCTTCAGATCACTCTGCAAAATAGTGGATACAGTTCAGCAAATACCAGGAAATTATACTGCAATTATTAATGTCCCTGCTGAACCGAAGCTGAAGCAGCCCTTTTGCTCAGGTGAGGCACTTGACTGGCTCTGGCTAAATGAATGCTATGAATCTTGGGATGGTAAAGTCCCATTTCAACCAGGTACAAAATCAAATGAGTAAGAGACTTATGAGGCCTTCACTCTGAACTGTCATTGTTGTAGAGAGGATGGAGAAAGGAGGGGATAAGATTTGTAATTATGTGATGGTGTGGTGTCACAGGACCACCTGCTGTGTTCACGTGGCTGACTCTCCCCTCCCTACCTGGACACAGTGGGACCCTCCTGACTGTTCTTCCTCTGATCTACTTCCCAGGGGGCCTCCTCCTCCTCCTTCTGCTCTTCTAAGTTGGTATCTCCCTGAGGTTGGTACACCCCAAAGTTCACTCCTCAGCTGTCTTCTTTCTTAATCAGATTTGTCAATCTTGTATGTGTTGGCCCAGGTTTAACAATAAGCAGATAACTCCCAAATGGAGACCTCAATCTTACTCTCTCTCCAAAGTTCTAGACCTGCAGTTACTACCTCTGGACAGTTCCATAAAGATAGTATCTCAGATTTCTCTCAAACCAAATTGATAACTGAACCAGTTCCCTCTTTCTGTTAATGGCAGGATGGTCTACCCTGTCATCAAAGCTGAATTTCTCCATGTCAGTTAGGAGTTTTCAAATTGAGTTTGGCCCAGTTCCACAGGGACCTATGGTAGTCCCTGGACTAGGGGCATTGGAACTGGGAAGGTAGGGACTCCCCTGCTTGCCTTCTATCTTAGATTCTCTGTTTCATCAGCCTTACATATTGAAGTTCTATAAATTATTTCATTTTGAAAAATGATAATGCTTCTAAAATACTTTTTGAAAACCATTGCTTTATTTCATCTTTAATTTCTTCCTCTCCATTACCCTTACCCAGTTAATTACAAACGTCTAATCACTGTATTTCCCCAAAATCTCTCAAACTTGTCCCTTTTGCCCTTAAAGCCTCAAAGTACGGGCCCTCATGGTTTCTCATTGAGACTAACAAATAGTCTCCTGGCCTGACTCCCAGCCTCTGAGCTAGCTAATCCTTCCGCCCTCAATCTCCTGCCTGCCAGCAGGAGCTTCCCAAACAAAGCCCCACGCATTTCACTGTCCTGCACCCAGATGCAAACTCAAGGCTGAGACTCTTTTACTGGCATTCAAGGCCCTCCCTGATCTGGCTTCAGCTTTCTATCTGATCTCTGACTGTTCTCTTCTATGGACTTCGGCTCCAAACAAACTGAACATGCCCCCACTTTCTTCACTTTCCTAATTTGGTTAAGGTGGAGTTTTAGATTTCTAAAACCCTTCCCTTCATTTCTTTCTTTTTTTTTCACCTGTGATAATTTACTTCATTTATTATTTTTACTTTATTTTAAAATTTGTGATAAAATACATATATCATAAAGTTTACCATCTTAAACACATTGTGTTTATCTGCTTCATTTTGTTTTTAAACCCTACTCATCTATTATGGCTCAGGTCAACACATGCCTCCTCCACCAGGAAAGCTGCCTTATATCTACAGCCAGAAGTGCTTTATCCACCTTGGACCAATCAGAGGCCTGTCTCTATCCCTGCCCCAAGACAACAATCACCAGCTATTTTATATTCTAGTCCTTTGAGCACATGTATCATTGTTCACCTTAGACTTAGAGCACTGGGCTGTGGGGGGGTGGGATAATGTCATAAATCAGTATTCTCAGTGTTTGCAGAATGGATGCATGCATGTATGTGTGAATGCCTGCCTGGGTCAAAAGGGTCATTTTCAAGAAAAAGCCAAATGTAATGTACTCCGTACATCCATGTGGATCTTTTCCACTTGATCCTGGACCTTCTGATTATCAAAAAATTCTTATCAGCTAGAGATCACTGAGGTAAATGTGCTAAGAAGCTACACCTCTACAAATTGTTATGGTGGATGTGGAGAAAATAAAGATGATCATGGATTTTATTCAATCCAAATATGTAAAAGAATCAGAGCTGTAAGAAACTCCTAAGCCAGCTCCATGTTTTCACTGCCAGAGCCAGACTGGCCAAAGAGTGGGGTCAGCCCAAGACCGTGCCACTTGTCTCTATGGCCAAGATATGTGGCAAGAACCCTGAAACATTATGTCTACCACACACAGCATTGATGTCAGTCCTGGTACACATGACTGGATATGGCTGAATTCAGCCATGATCATGTAAGTTGTATAAACATGGCATTTGTCCATACTCACCAACCCATTGAGTCAATAAAGAGGACTTCATGCCTAAATGGAATAGAGAAGACTCTGAGAGCACAAAATTGCAAACAATTTTGGAGCTGAAAGAAGCCTTATAGATCATCTAGTCCAATCCACTCATTTTATGATCTCAGAGATGTTTCATGATTTGCCTAGGGTCATGGAGCAAATTTGTTGCAATGCTAGCACTATACAAGTTAAGAATCAAATCTCTTAACTCTCAGGCTAAGGCAAAAATTATCCCAGAAAGTCTTCCAGGTTTCAAATCATTAATAGGAAGAAGAAATGGCCCAAGAAGAGGCACCAGGTGCTCACTCCTATCTTAGGGGAACCCCAGTGATTTCCTTAAAAAGGATAATGCATTTCTAGGAGCAAATGTTATCGTATTTATCATGTTTCCCCAGTAGTTCTTACCTCTTGTGGAAATGACTTTGTAGATTCTTGTAAGCATTAGCATTGTCATAATAACATCTGTATTATTTACAACACCTAATTATTTGTGACAATATACTAGGCACTACATAAAGAGAATTCCCTGGATATGGCACCTGTCCTCCAAAACCTTGCAATAGAAGAGAGTATCAGTAGTTTATAATACTAACTACATTCAGGATGAAAAATAGGATGGATAGTGTAATTACTGTTTGAATAGTTGGTTCAATTCCCAATATTATAGATCATCATCTTTAAATGTGTATGCAAATATTATATGTATGCACACATATGAATTTTGTATAAAAATGACTTCATACTAGTGTAATTTTTTATATCAGCAATAAAATTCACCTACATATGTATGTCATCTCAATTATCTCTGAGGATGGAGGACTATTAATTGGGGTCTTTAAAGCTCAGAGGACTCATGGCCTTTCGTGGAGTATTAAATGGGCACTTTTGCTTCAGGGCCCACAAAGTTGGCACCAGACATGTGGAAACTTATTTTCACTCATTTGCTTTTAATATTACATTTAAAAGAGACTAGATGCATATGGATGTTATATCTGCATATACATGGAAAGGCAGATACATTTGTCGTTAATATTCATTAGCAGTACTGTTGCTGATGATTTCCAGAGTTCATGTACCTATACCTGAGACAAATGAAAAGATACTGTGTTTGATACCAATGATACAAGTGATACAAATTTCCAATTATCTATGCTAATTGAGCAGTAGTGCAGAAAATCCAAAGGACTGGATAATCCTTTTGTTGGGCTTAGAACCATTATTGTTCAATTTTAGCAACAGATTTACCTTTTAAATTCCATCCCATTTAGTCACTATTTTTAAAAAAATTCACATTTTCAAAGCTGAGTGGTGGGAAGATGCAACTTGAAGTTCCATCCCTAGTTTAGTGACCTTGGGCAATCACATTTCATCCATTTGTTCTTTCATTCACTAAATGATCGGTGCCTACCATTTGCCAGATGCTGTGGTCAGTATTATGGAAGTGTCCCTCCTACCCCCAAGATATGAAGAGACTAGACCAAAAGATGTCCAAGACCCTGAGTCTCTGCATGTGCAATCCATTTGGGGAAGCAAAACAGAAAATTTATACAGAATGAAAAATTCATCCTGAGTTGGAATAATTGACATTTGAAATAATGGAGAGTTTGTGTATTTGTACACACCCAAACACACACACACACACACACACACACACACACACACACACATCCCTATATTTCCTCTCTGCCTCTTCCTGTCTTCCCCCTGCAACATCTCTATCTGGTCAAGTCAAGTTTGATGAGCTGTGTTAACTTGTTTCTACCTGACAATTATAATATTTCTTCCAAGATGCTTACATTTACAGATATCCCTTTGAAAGTAGCACAGAATTTGCCTTCACTTCTCTTAGGTTTGGTAGAGGTGATCTGTCCAGTCATGGAGATGTTTTTGTCTTGACTGAAGGGACCATTATTGCCACTGACATTTCTACGGCGTGGAGGGTCCTCTGGCAGTGGGGAAAGTGGAGGAGGGAAGAGCTTTTCTTCCTTTCTTCTATTTGCTCTCC
Organism: Propithecus coquereli; assembly: GCF_000956105.1. Taxonomy (NCBI): domain Eukaryota; kingdom Metazoa; phylum Chordata; class Mammalia; order Primates; family Indriidae; genus Propithecus; species Propithecus coquereli. The sequence continues at coordinate 501,040 of NW_012156284.1, forward strand.
TGGATGAATTATTTCTGTGGAAACAAGAAGTGTATGGTGTTATAAAGTTTTATCTATATTCTGATTTCCCCCATTACACTGGTACTTTCAGCTAAAGCTATATTTTAATTGATGACCCTTTATTTATGGTGAAGAGTATGCATACAATGCATACAGACATAGATATAGAAATTTTTATAGGTATCTCTCTCTATATATAGATAGATGCATACATATGTATCCAAGAATAAACACATATCTTTGAAGCAGAACTCCATGACAAATCTAAATGCCTAATAGAGTGTGCTATAGTGTGATATTTGCAACCTCTCAAGATTACTGTTAATTAGATTTTTATGGAAAATACAATACAGACTTTAATCTCATCATTTTTCAGGATTGTTCCTACCTATTTTGCCCTAGGACTGTAACTGCACAATCATGCAATAAATGGTATAATAAACAATCAGTGGAAGAATATTTTCTTAAGAAATATTATGGTTATACATTACTTAGAAAAAATAATGCACTAAATACTATTGTGATGCATTGCAAATTGTATGTACAAAATGTTCTACTACAACACCAAGGCACAATGAGCCCCTGACCTTAAATTGTTATGTCGAAATACTGATGTACTTCACTTTACAAAACTACATTTAAAAAATATTTTTGGTCATATTGACACAAGACATCTGCAATCCTAAAAGTATTCCCATGCTTTCAGATTGATTTATCTGTCCATTAAATGGGCACAATCAAATAGACTGAGACTTCAAATAAAACAGAACAACTAAAACCTTATGCTAGCTGCTTAACATGGTAATTGGGTCATGGATTTTCATTTTAGTTACTGTCTTAGACTAATCAATGAAGATTACTTGAATTTTAATCTTTTCTTAGACAACTAATATTGCATTGTGAGCCATTTACTTTTCATGATTATTGACTATAATTTTCAATAGCAAATTAAGTCAGCAAGAATTTACGTTTTCCTCTTGGTCAATTTCAGTCAGTGTCTAGAAATACAGATTTATAATATCTCAAAGCAACAAATCAAAGATGAACAAACGTTCAAGTGGTCTGATTTCCTGAAATGGTAGAAGTCGATGCAGTCTAGTTGTCCCACTTCCACTGTGTTACCCAAATTTGCCAACTGTAATAACATATGTCATCTTTTCCATCTTTTGTTTCATAAATGTGGCCCATGCCAATTTTTGTCATGTAGTAAATTTTTTAAAAAATTTTTACTGTTGCTGCCATTATCTTAATTGATTAAAATTAATTTTAAAATACTTGCCAGTAGATTTTAAAAATTGCTTTGACATGTATAACTATTTTAAGACAGTTGTGATGCCTGAATAAAATGATGGTGAACATATGAATTAAGTTTCTTGTCCATGAGGAAGCTCCACAAACATTAGACCATATTAAGTATAAATAATTATGGAAGCACTAGATGATTGGGAATTTACATATACAGATTTCAAGCATTGCTGTGGCATCTACAGGAGGTGGATGGTTTGTTAGTTGTAAATACTGTCCCTCTGCTTGAGCTGGCTGAGAAGCCAGTGGGGGCTGCAAGGGGAAGATTTGCTTCTGAGAGGCATCTGATTTGCCATTGGCTACTACAGTCACACAAAGTCTTCCCATCTGCCACTGAACTCACCAGCAGAGACTCAGGGAATTCTGTACAGGGAACAGTAGTGACCTGGCCCCCTTTAAATCTGCCTGATGGTGACCTAGAACCATGGGGCCTTTAATGATTTCCTCAGTGAAATACACCCAGGGAGCATCTTCTAGAGACCACTCTGTCACTGTTATGGTTTCCAACTACAAGAACAGCTTTTTCTTCTTTGGGTACCTCTTTCAATAGGCCAGAGGAGGATAAGAGACAAGAGATGAGCATCCCCATCCCCATCCCATTGCCAGAGGTCCTGCTGATGGTTCAAGCTCCAAAGAAGGGGGGACAGGCTCAGCAGGGTCCTTTTGCTGGAGGATGGGAAACCCCAGCTGTAATAGTCTGTTGTGGCATCTTTGCTAGGTTTAGAATATTCATTCAGAAAAGTGAATGTTGTCTCATAGAAATTTCCAAGGATTTGGTTTGAAAGGTCAGTAAGACATAAAGGAGCAGACAGAGTTTGAGGAGAGGTTTCCCAGGAAAAGACCCCTAAGAGGGCAGTCCTTACTTCATTGTTCTACTTCAGGGATTTTTCTTGTGCTTATCTGTTTGATAAGCAGAAGAATATGATTGAGGCCCTTCCTGAATGATAAATGCTACAAGGGAAGCACTGCTTTCCCATGTACTAGAAAGGCAGAAACACTATAAGGACTGTGCCTTAAGGATACCATTTGATAAGGACCAATTCAAATGACTAGACCTTTACTTAATACTTGGTCATCTCTCTTCCATAAGATGAGGAAAATGACAAGCCACTGGGTCACTTAGGGAGACTAGCAGAGGGAACTGATGGGTGTGGCAACACTCCACTCTCCCCTATCTCTTCCTTTTGCCTTTAGGTGATCTGAATTGGTCGAAGCCAGGGAACTGAGGAGATGTTGCCACCATAGCTATGCCACTTTAGTCCTTCCTTCTTGGAAAGGAGGAGGGTCCTGGAATGATCATGTGGGCCCATTAGGATAGCATGCTTCCTCACATGTCTGGTCCAACCTGAGGTGAAGAATGTCAGCTTGCTCTATTGGAAAGGTCTCTAGTTCTGAGAACTCCAAATATGTGAAGGGGTGTTTCACAGCAAAGTTATTATATCAGCAAATATAGACACACCCCACAAGTAGCTACCAATCCTCAGGGAGAGGGGAAGCCCAGGGCTCAAATCTCCTTGTTACATAGAGCAGATCTAGTAGTAATCAGTCTTTTGGTACCTTTCATCTCAAAACAACAAAAATCCAGACAAATGTAAGCTGATAACTTATTTCCGACATCTTATCTGTGGCAGATTGATGCCATATCACTGATGTTAAACAGTAATCTTTGAAATCAATTGTTAGTAGCAGTTAGCCAGATTGCCTCTCTACTATGGGCTGCTAATAGGCTCCAAAACTGGGCTTTGATGGAAGTAATCTCTAATGTTGAATGAATTTATGGCAATAATTACTCAGACAGAATGGTTCAAGTAGCCGATATGACTGTTAGTTAAGTGATATTTATAGACAGAAGGAACTCGGTCACAATGCTTGGTAGAAACAGAGGGCAGGACTTCTCTGGGGAAGGCTGATGCTATTTGAGTCAAAAGGGGACAAGGAAGCCTCCTGCACAACTCTCGAACCTTCCACACATAGAAGGGAGAAGAGATACCAGCCAGATGGAATCAAAATATCCCTCCCTAGCTGGCTTTCCCTGACACAGAACTATCCCATGGGGAGAACAACTCCCAGACAGCTTATCTCTCTGTCCTCCCCAAAGATGTCATTCCCCTGGCCTCTGTGGAGTTCAAGATGTAGCCACTGGTCCTCAGGCTTTGTATTAATGTTAAGTACTAACATCAAAGAGGAAGCAGCTGTGTCATCCTGTCAAGATCAAGGGGTTGCTTTCCCAGGGAAATTAGTTAATTACCATCAGAACTGAACTCTGGCCAGAAGCAGGTGATCTGCTTAAAGTGATATGGGTTCTCTTGATGCTTACTCGTTAATTTATTTACTTCCTTTTGCCCTTCCTTTAGTGCTAAAAGTTCATTTCCACTGATTTCAGTGATCAATCTGAGTTGGATTAAATAAATCTTGCTGAAAGCTCATGGAGTCACCTCAATTTGGGCAATTTGTGTTCTACTCTATCAAACCCTTGTTAGGCTAGTGGCTGGGGACAACTGTCAGGCCTGGACTCAGGGACTCCTATTTTCTTATCTTACATTCCTCTGGGGCAGGATCCCCCAAAAGGGTTCAGTTGGAATTTCTTAGGATCCTGAACAATCATACAGAGCCAGGGCAAACTCACTCTCTAGTGTTGGGAGGCTTATGGGGTGGGGCTGGTGAGATGCAAGGAGGGAGCAAGCAGATAGTGGTGGCCTCCTCCAGGCGCTGCTTCTTCTCAGGGATCTTCTCTGCAACATCTGTTGGCTTTAAAAGGGGAAAAAAAAAACCACAGAGCTTGAAATACGTGGCACATTCAGACAACCACATTTTGCACATTAAAAATAATCAAGATATACACTTTCCTTCTATTTTAACTTCTAGATTAGGTAGAAGAGTTAAATGTGCAACTTTCATCAGACAAAAAGGAATCAGCTTTGCCTGGTTTAGTCCTACAAAGAAGGTGGCATTTGAGAGAGTTGAACTGTGATGTGAACCTCTGATTGAAGACTGGGTGGCACAGGAATCTCATAACAAAAGTAAAGAGAATTTATAATTTTCAGACACTTCTCCCATCAACAACGTTCCCACAAATGAGTAGTTTAGAAACTAACATTGTAACTCTAACATAAATCCTGTCCAAGCAGCATGGGGATTGTGGGTGACATATAAAGTTCTCTTATACAATCAACACCATGCAAGGAGATGAATCATATGCAAGGCACGCCTTTGGACCTTCGCATGTGCTGGTCCTAAAGGTACATTTTACCCCTGGTTGTACTGTTGTCATCACTAAGAGTGGAGAGTCAGTGGTAGGGCAAGGGCCCCATACTTCTTGGTCCCTATTTTGGAATACAGGTTGACTATCTCTTATCCCAAATGCTTGGAATTGGAAGTGTTTCAGATTTCAATTTTTTTCCAATTTGGGATATTTGGGTTATACACTGCTTGAGCATTCCCAATTTGAAAATCCAAAATCCCAAATGCTCCAATGAGCATTTCCTTTGAGAAGCATGTTGATGTCCAAAAAGTTTCAGATTTTGGAGCATTTAGAATTTTAGATCTTTAGAGTTGGGATGCTCAACTTGTACTCTCATTGGATATGTTGGTGCACAACTCAAAGCGAATAACCTGTTTTTTAACTTGTAAAGTAAAGCTGAATGAAGATTTAAATCATTCTCGCAGTATCCTATTCAGTAGAATGGCCTGGGTACAGCTGGGGCTGCTCATCAGTGAGGAATCAGAGCCAATTCTGGCCATACCTAAGTCTTTCCTGGAAAGGGACAGAATAAATGGGGAAAGGACTAGGTACTTCCTCTCTAACCACTATGACAGCCTTGGAAATAAGGTTACTCAAATATCACCATGAGATAATGTTACTCTAAAAAACTACCCTGAGATCTAGAGATACAACGGAATGAGCTTATTGGATATAAACTCATCTCTCAACTCTCTAGACATATTTTAAATGGAAAAGGCCATTCCGGATTTCACCTTCTGACTAGACTTTGTAGCCCTGGAATGTAGCCTTAACCTTCTCTTAACCTCCTGCAGGTGAGATTTTGACAGGTCAAACCTAGTACATAGATCAGTGACCCCAGTAGGCCGGGCAGAACACATGTCTGGTAGGAGCCAGGAGACTCAAAGTATAATTGGGTTGTGGGGATGCTACTGTTTTCCCAGATAAATGAACACACCCCAGAGGATGCATTTGGACATTGGGAGCACTTGGTTGCCCTTCTGATGCTGGCATGTGGGACTTCACAGCAATGATACATGAGTCCATGAAAATAGAAGCAGCTTAAGGAGCTGACTCCAAGGATTGGCTTCCTGGGGAAGGGGACTCTCTTCATATTCTTCTTTCCTACACATCACAATCTCTCATGTGCCATACTGGACCCTCTTTCCATTGGCTGAATAACCCTGATCACTCCTAGGGCTTTCTCCCTATTCATGTCAAATACTGCATTTCGCATGGAAAGCATCATTGCCTTCACCAAAGTCTGCAATATACTGCCATTGGCCTCCTTGAAAATAAGACTCAAGATCAAGTTAGCCACTCCTCACAATCACTTGGCAGGCCAGTTTGGACAGTTTACCTTGTGCTTACGTTTGCCCTTAGGGGCTGGTTTTTCCACCACTGGAGCAGCAGTCTGACGCTTGGGTTTTGTGGCAGTCTCTTTGTGGTCTGGCTTGGCAGGTGCTTCCTGGAGTGAGTTGTGGCCAGGTACTCTAGAGAGTAAGTCAAGGTCAATCTTCACCCACAAGTTTTTAAGATTCTCGTGATCTCGTAGAGGGGACAGAAGCTCAGTTTGCATGACAGGAATGGGTGAAAAAGTTGGCTCCTCGTTATTGATGGATAAGTTGTTGTTGCTGTTACTGCTGATTAAGGTGCTGAGGGTCAGGCTGGCACCACAGGTTTCCTTGGATTTGGCAGTATTACTTCCAGGAACAATGCAAGGAGGCAGAACTTTGATCTGCAGGGTCTCTTCCTGATCTGTGTTGGAGTCAGATGTAGATGAATCTGTTTCAATGAATTCCCGGGACTTTGGCACAACCTTGCCAGGCCCTCTGTACTTCTTCTTCTCGGCAGCCAAGGGGATGTTAGGCCTTGGTTCTTTCCTAGGAACTGGTTTGTGGGCAGTGGCTTTGTTGCGGCCTCTTGGTGGATCAGGAAGCTCCACGCTTTCTTTTTCTTTGGGAGTGCTGCTGGTAATATTTGGTTTGGGCCAGGTAAACTCATCAATGCTGGTGTTCTTCTCAACCTTTTTGGGCTGCTTTTTCCCAATTGTCCTTTGAGAAGCTGTCTCAATAGTTGCTGACAACTTATGCTTCAAAGCCTTTGTTTCTGGAGTTTTCTGGGTGGGCCGTGGACGGGCTTTTTCCCTAATGAGACTGAGGAGAGGCCTTTCTTTGGGTTCATCCAGGATCTGGCTGGGGTTTGTCTTCACTTTGATCTGGACTTCCATTGGCTGGATGATAGGAGGAGGCAGAGAAATTGTCTCCATGGGTGTTTCATTTTGGCCGCAAATAAATGACTTGTTCTGGGATGTCACTTTGTTAAGCCATTTATCCAGCTGCCACTTGTTGGTTGAGGGTGGCTCAGGCTACAGATTGAGAAACAGCAGCAATAATGAATTTAACATTTGGGAAGACATCAGGAGAACTCTCAGTACAGTGACTGCTAATAAAAGCTTTGGATGTTAAGTGACCATTCACACATACACACACACACACACTCATATACACTCATGCATGCATGCACACACTATCCACAATGATCTAATTATCTAGATAGCCAGATACAAGCCAGCTATAGTCTACTTATTTAAATGAATTTCCACTCCTCCTCTGAAAATATTCTCCACTCTGGCCAGGAAGAAAAGAATTATTCACAGAGAGATGTTCCAGAGGGTGGGCAGGGGTACTTGGGAGGAAAACCTCTTCCTAAATCTTTTGACAGGAATCATCACTCAACCTCTCACCAACACACAGAGGTAATAGTCTCTGATCCTGAAAAGGAATGTAAGCGTGCCTCAAGTGTAACTAAAAAGAAAAGGCTTTCCATCTGCCAAAATGCCAGTGCCTCCTATATGATGCTGTCATTCACTGCAAACAGAGCAAGTCTTTTGTATTTTTTACCAAAGTATAAAAAGATTTACCTTTCAAAAAAGAAAAAGAAAAAAGAAAAAACCACTGCACTTTCCTTGTTATATGAGCAATAACGAATTTATGGGAACATGCATGCAGACATTAGTGTCCACTATTAAGCCATGGAAATGATGCGTACCATTCAGAGTTGATTCCCAACTATGAATTCTGCCAGTTGAACTAAAAGAGGCATCATTTTAGTAGAAGAGCTCTTCTTTTGAAAGCCATCAGCTGAGGCTTACAGCACCAGCCAATAGAGGGTGACTGAATTAAAAACACTTGAGTACCTGTGATTTCAACCTGTGCAGGACAATGGCAGGTAAGAGTTGAAGAAATTGTATCAGCTGCCATTGTAGGCAGCATAGCTCTGGGGTTGAGAACATCACCTATGGCAACACTGGGACCTGGGTTTCAGTCCTGACTCTAGCACTTTCTATTTGGCAGATATTCGGAAAGTTCTTTTCTAACTTCTCAGAACCTTATTTTCTCATCTGTAAAACAAAGGTAATAATAGCAAGTACCCTAGAGGGTTGTTAATGAGAATGAAAGGCAAAAATGCAAGTCAAGAACATAGCACAGTGCCTGGCACATGGTCCATGTTCTGTAAGGGTTTGCTATTATTAATAGCAGTAATATTACTACTGCCTCCTTCTATTTTTCTTTTCTGATTTTGGAAAAACAAGTGTATGAGGAACCATGGGAGGTGGGATTTGCTCACTGTACCAGGTGCAGACTCAGGGGGACTGAGCAGCTATCCCGGACTCAGAGAAGATGGGAAGCAAATTCCTGTATTTTGAAATTATCATCATTTTATGGGGCTGTGATAAATGTTTTCATGAGTTATTATCAAATGCACTTGAAGGATGCAAACTGAAATAAAAAATATGTGATGTTTCAACCATCATTTTACCTTTAAGGAAAGCCATACTTTTTGGGTCTTATTTGCCAAATGGCAATTTATACTTTAATTACTTTAATCTAGAGTAAAGGTTGGCATCCCCATGGCCAGAAGTGGCTCCTGACTGGCTTCACTGGTTCTCTCAAAAGAGAAACTGCTAGACCAGTCATTACTATTCTAGTTTTTCATGTGAGGGAGCTTGAGGCTCAGAGTAGCTAAGTGAGTCATACACCAACTCAGTCACACGGCGAGAAACATACAAATATTAGGGACTTTCCAGATAGATGTTTTCAGGAAAAAAAATGCTAGAAAATAAATACTTGGAGACTTTTCTGCAGTAGTCATTGTGCTAAAGTAATTATTGTGCTGAAAACGTGTGTGTGTGTGTGTGTGTGTGTGTGTGTGTGTGTTGGCAGTGATTCCAGAAGGACAGGCAGATTGTACTTGGGGCCCTGGCACCCTCACCCACCTCTGGAGTGGCCACACGAGGTGCCTCATTGGATTCGCTGTCAGTGGTGCTGCTTTCAGTGTCTGAGTCCGACTCTGAGCTGCTCTCTGACTCGCTGGAGCTGCCAGATCCCCCGCTGGCTTGCGCTGCAGGTGGGGGCTGAGGTGTGGCCAAGGGTGGGCTGAAAGATAAGTGGCATTGTTCATTGCCTCATTCAGTCTCAAACCAGATGGAAAAATAGCCCAGTTCAGTATAAGGGCCTATAATCTGTGAACTACAGGCAAAGTGGCATGTATGAGCCATATTTTACAGATGGGAAACCTTAGGCTCAGAAGGCCCAGGGACCCGCTCAAGGTCAAAGGTTTGAGGAGAGGCCAGATCTGCGTATCCAAGTTCCTTGGGTTTCCATCACCATTGCCTTGCCTCCCAGAAAAGCCTTGCTGCCCTCACTCCCACATGAAAACTTTAAGCCAAGGTCGCATACCTTCTGGATGCAGGTATAAAAGTAAAGCCTTACATGTTTAACTGTACTTCTTTTTCCAGTTAAGATAACTTTCATTTTCTGTTGCCATTTTGTTCAATACCCCACAGTTTGTTGAGGGGCTCTGATCTTAGCTAAACACACAGGATAGTCCTATCACCAAGAATAGATGAGTTCAACCATCATTTTAATTGGAGAAAACTGATGCCTGGAAAGGGGGCAGGCTTTGCCTCTGGCTCACAGCTAGCTGGAGAGCTGAGACTAGCACTTAGCACTGTGGCCACCCAGCAACCTCACAGGGCAGTGAATGTGCTGAGCCTGGTCACTGCTGAGGGCCTGGTCCTCGGCACCAGAGTGACTATGGTTGGTCCTCACTTGCTGTCTGTCGAATGTGTGAATAAGGTAATGAAAGGATGCGCTGCTTGGCCTCCTCCACCATTTTTGTAAACTCTTTGTAAAACTCTTACCAGGAAGTATGATCATAAGTGACAAAGCAGGTGTCATGATTGATTTCAAATTTGTGAAGCTGACCAAGCAAAGCATTTGGAAAGTGACACCATTTGCTACTTTGCCTTTATTGATAATCCATATTCCTCCTTACCGATCGTTTGCTCACTGTGCCCCATCACAAATCAACCTCAGCTGCCTCTTGGCACCCTAGGGTATGTCATTGCCTTTCTGTCCTTTTGTTCATTGTCTCTTTGGACTGAGTTTTGCACTGCTTTTTCTCAGAAATGAGGCTAAAAACTTGGGGGAGGGTTCATGCCCCCAACCCACACCCTCACAAAAGCCTCTTCTCCAACATTCCAGCTCTCACTCCCTGAGCTGGAGCCACACGGAGCTGCTGCTTAGGAAGGAATAGGATCCTTTTCAAGCCAGTGTGGGTTCCTCATCAGTTACTACTCAGCACAGAGAGCCTTTCCATCCCCTGTGCCTTCTGTCCCTGAAGATTGGCCATTTAATATCCCAGGTAGGCATTTTCTTTCATAGAGCAAAAGCTCATTTTAAAATGCTATCTGCTAAGTAAATGCTATCTGCAAGTACACTCCTCTGCCAAGTATACCAAGAGATTAGGAGAAGCACAAGAAACAAGGGACTAAGTATATCTCCTGAGAACTGTGTGTGTTTCTTCAGGGGTGGGGGGAGGGGCAGAGACCTATAACTCAGGGCTCTTATTTCCCTGCAATGCTTTTCAGATCTCCCTTTAGTGTCAGTAATGACTCTATATTTATGCAAAGTACCCTTTAAATCTAATCAATTGTTTTTGTCTTTGGTTACTAAATAAAGATTGAGGGAACATAAATCTAAGTGAGACTAATCAGAGATTAGGCTAACTTGGCCTCAATTCCCCCCAAGTAAACTTTCAAATATAACACAGAGCATCTGCAACACTGAAAATACTGAGTGGTAGATTGAGGGATAAAATCTAATTTGTATCCACATTTATGATTCTCAAATGAAAAGTCTGCATCCTAGTATTCTTTCACATCTATGCATCAGTTTCTGGCTTCTCATAAGAAACTGGTCATCCTGATACTATCAAACTAAAATAGACTAGATTTACTTTGGGATTTTTCTGGATAGAGTTCCATTTACTAGATTATTTTTGAACAATTTCTGTAAAAAAACCAAAACAATATCAGGAATTATTCCTTCAAAACCAAATGTATTGAGATGATATATCTGAAGTATAGATGTTTTATTTACCAAAATCAACTTATTCCTCAGCTAAATCAAAGTTTTGCAAATTTAGTAGAAAACTTGGTGTGTGTGTGTGTGTGTGTGTGTGTGTGTGTGTGTGTTTTGTCTGTGTGTTCCTTATCCCAAGCCCTTCTGAGGACAGATGTATTTTGGTATTCAGATTTTTAAAATTTTAAAATATAATATGCTAAATGTATCTCATATATAATACTCCCAGCGGTATATGGAGAAGCACTCCTATGGTTCTATGGATAAAAACCATATATGAAAAAATTAACTATATTTATAAGTAGATATCAATATAGACATTAAATAAAAACTATTTCAAATATAAGGGCAACCTTGACTGACACCAATGAAATGAGACCTGAAATCACGTCTCCTAAGAATTCTTGTAAGTAAATCTGTTGCTTTGTTCTCAGGTAGGACGCCATGGACAGTGAATGTTGACGACCACTTAGGGGAAATTAGTATAAAAACAAGAAGTATCTCAGCTTTTCATACTCATACATAGATATTTGAGAATGAGAGAGAAGGGGGACTTTAATTCAGGGAAAACAACAGGAGAACTCAAAATGAGAGTAAAGGACTTTAGTGTCTTAATGGGAAAGAATTGCTTCCCTGGGGCAGTTGTGCAGTTGGAAACAGGGAGAGCCAACATTTATGGAAGGGAATAACAGTTGTTTGCTCTCCCCAACACCTTCCTGTGCGTCTACTCTCCATCTGCTGCTCATGGGATTGCTGGAGACTCTGGCTGCACCCAGTCTGCTAAGGAATGTAGGCTACACATCTGAGTCTGGGTATCACTTCCTGTGGGCCCACCTTGCACCCAGCCAGGATTGCTCCCAGGACAAAAAGTAAACACAAAACCAAAACATTCTCTTCACAAGCAGGACAAACATCAATATCAGAATAATTGGCCTAGGGCCATGGTCTTGTCTAGAATTCACCATGGAACTTTCAAGTTGGCAAAGCATAACAATATTTTACTTTCAGTTCTTCACTGAAATCCCTTAGCTGTTCAGCTACTTAATTTCCTACTTCTGCTACATTTATTTTCATAGGTTGCTAATTTATTTTTCAAATGTATATTAAAGTGGTTATGAATGAAGTTAGTCTATGCAATACTTGATTTTGCCTAAGAGATGAAAAGCTAATGTACAATTTACACATTTTTCATTCAACAAGACCGCACTAAAATTATTTCCCACACATCATTTACTCTCTTATTTCAATAAATAAATAAAAATAAAAAGATATAACTGCTTTTAAAAAGAATGCTAGTGGCTATAACAAATAGAATGTCTGATATTAAAAATAAATAACATTTAATATATTAAACCATCTACTCCACAGTCTGTAAATATTAAAGGTCTACTCTATGACTTCACCCCTAATATAATAACACTTCTCAAAGGACCCATATTTGTAACAACTGCAAAGTCAACTTTTGAACCCTTTCAAAGATCAGATTTTGCTATTGCAGTCAACAGAGCGAGCATCTTTACTGAGTGGAGCGAAGCCTCATTTTAATTCCAAACCTATTCATTAGATCTTCATGGTCAAAGACCAGACTGAGGACAAAGAAGTTGGGTTAGCAAGTCAATGACCCTAGTGGGGGAATCCAAGGCTGGGAATAGGGAACAAAAAGCACATGAATGGGGAGGAGCCAAGATGGCAGACGAGAAAAGCTGCCAGTCAGAATGTCTCTGCAAAAAAGACGAATTTTAGAAGAAAGAGAAAAAAATAAGCTAGCAGAGATATATAGATCGGGTGAGGGTCGGAAGGAAGGGTGCCTGAAACTACAGGCGACTCCACAGGAAGACGTTGCGGAGGAGAACTGGAAGGAGAAAGGTCCCAAGAGGCTTGGAGACCAGCGACAAGGGTAGGTGGAGCAGATAACTTTCCCCTCCCTTGCATCTCGGACTGCCGATGGGCTCCTGAGCAGTTGGAGAGACCTGCCGACACCAGCCCAGAGACGGCTGCCGCCAGTGAGCAGTGGCCTCTTGTGGACACGGCGCCTGGCTCCCAGCTCCCTCGGGGCACCTCCCCAGGCACAGACCCAAGGCTATCAGCAGACGCCATATTACTCCATTCTCTCCTTCCCCTTCCCTACCCATGGGTGCCCAGAGAGACAATTAGTCATCACACGGAGAGGCAACCCTCCTCCCAAAAGAGGGCTGTGCACCCAGCTCAGGCTACGATCCTGGGTAGGGAACCTCCCGGGCCACGTCACAGCCAGGGGACATCCATCGGCCTGAGGTCCTGCTTGCTGGCAGAAGCCCGGGAGAGGACACACAGAGGGGGAGAGTGGAGGGGAGCAAGACCTGCTCCAGAGTGTGGGTCTTGGACAGCCCAAGCCCCAAAGCCCAGACTTTCAGCTGAGTGGACCCATTTCAGCCCCTCCCCTGGCAGCTTTGCACAGAAACAAAGAATAGACCTTTGACCCTGCTAGCAGAAGTTGTGGAGCCTGAGGGCAGGCTTACCCAACCCAGCCCCACCCAGACTCATTCCCGCACTGAGGTGGAGAATAAGGACACACCTGGAAATCCGAGGGCCCCACCCACCACCCGAGGCACAAGAGGACCTTTCTAGAGGAATATCAGCTAGCTACAGGACACAAAAACAGCACTGCAGCTCGATCCTCCCTGCAAGTGCCAGCTACTGACTGGGAGGTCATCCTGCACACCCTTTTAGTGTGTCTACTGATTCATCATAAAGAGTGTGGTTGAATCTTACCCACAAACACCACCTACTGGCTCAGAGACAAAACAGGGCGTGTCATTATCGAAATGAAAATCTAAAGGCAAGAAGGAACAACTGATCCAGATGGGAAGGAACCAGTGAAAGAACTCTGGAAGTATGAAGACTCAAATGGAAAGCACACCCCCAAAGAGGAAGAACAGCTCCCCAGCAATGGACATTAACCAAACTCAGAACACTAAAATGACAGAAGAAGAATTTCAAACATGGATTGTAAGAAAACTAAATGATATG
>NW_012156284.1:516061-516545 GCF_000956105.1 Propithecus coquereli
ATATGTATGCACCCAACTTAGATGTACCCAGATTCATAAAGCAAACTCTACTTGATCTAAACAAATTGATAGACAGCAACACCATTATAGTCGGAGACTTCAACACTTCACTGACAGCACAGGACAGATCCTCCAAACAGAAAATTAACAAAGGAATTATGGACTTAAACAGAACTCTAGAACAAATGGGTTTGAATGACATGTATAGGACATTCTACCCAAAAACCACTGAACACACGTTCTTCTAATCAGCTCATGGGACATTCTCTAAGATTGACCATATTCTAGGACACAAAGCATGTCTAAAAAAATGTACGAAAATAGAAATCATACCATGCATCTTCTCAGATCACAGTGGAATAAAAACAGATATCAACCCCAACAGAAAATCTCATCTCTACACAAAGTCATGGAAATTAAACAACTTTCTGCTGAATGATTCCTTCATAAATGAGTAAGTAAAGATGGAAATCAAAAGATTCTT
>NW_012156284.1:517092-518185 GCF_000956105.1 Propithecus coquereli
TCAATAGACGCAGAAAAAGCATTTGACAAAATTCAACACCCTTTTATGATAAGAACACTTAACAAAATAGGCATAGGTGGGGCTTACCTAAAAATGATACAAGCCATTTATGACAAACCCACAGACAACATCATACTGAATGGGGAAAAATTGAAAGCATTGCCGCTTAGAACTGGAACCAGACAAGGTTTCCCACTATCTCCACTTCTATTCAACATAGTTCTGGAAGTCCTGGCCACAGCAATCAGGCAAGAGAGTGTGATTAAAGGCATACGAATGGGAACAGAAGACATCAAACTCTTACTATTTGCTGATGACATGATATTATATCTAGAAAATCTCATGGATTCAACCAAGAGGCTCCTGGAATTAATAAATGAATTCAGTAAAGTCTCTGGATATAAAATCAATACACACAAATCAGAGGCTTTCATATACACCAACAGCAGTCATACCGAGAACCAAATCAAAGACTCAATTCCCTTTACAATAGCAACAAAGAAAATAAAGTATCTAGGAATATATTTAACTAAGGAGGTAAAAGACCTCTATAGGGAGAACTATGAAACGTTGAGGAAGGAAATAGCTGAGGACGTAAACAGGTGGAAAACCATACCGTGCTCGTGGGTGGGCAGAATCAACATCGTTAAGATGTCTATACTACCAAAAGTGATCTACAGATTCAATGCAATCCCTAGTAAAATACCAACATCATACTTCACAGATGTAGAAAAATTGATTTTACGCTTCGTATGAAACCAAAGAAGACCCCGCATAGAAAAAACAATTCTAGGCAATAAGAACAAAATGGGAGGTATCAACTTACCAGACTTCAAACTTTATTATAAGGCTGTAGTAATCAAAACAGCTTGGTACTGGCACAAAAATAGAGCCATTGACCAGTGGAACAGAACTGAGAACTCAGATATAAAACCATCCTCACATAGCCACCTAATCTTTGACAAAGCAGACAAAAACATACGCTGGGGAAAAGAATCCTGATTCAATAAATGGTGCTGGTAAAACTGGATAGCCACATGTATAAGACTGATGCAGGATCCACACCTTTCACCTCTCACAAAAATCAACTCAC
>NW_012156284.1:519091-542616 GCF_000956105.1 Propithecus coquereli
TGAGGTATCCCAAGAATGGAAAGACAAGCACCACATGTACTCACCATCAAATTGGTATTAAGTGATCAACACATAAGTGCACATATAAGAATAACTTCTATTGAATGTTGGGCAGGGGGGAGGGGAAGGGGGGAGGAAGGAGGAGGGGACGGGTATATGCATACACAAAGAGTGCAATGCACACCACCAGGAGAATGGACATATTTGAAATTCGGACTTGGCGGGGGGTGGGCAAGTGCAACATACATAACCTAAACATCTGTACCCCCATAATATGCTGAAATAAAAAGAAAAAGAAAAGAAGATGAATGGGAAAGAAGTTTGGGAGGCATTTCAGATGCCTTCTCCAGACAGGGTTGGCCCTAGTGTAGAAGGCACATGACAGTCTCACTGTGCTTATATTGTCCAGACCTCTTCTGCAATAAAGGGATCAATTTGTGATGCCATAATTGATTAGATGCAAGAAAGATGAAGAGTCTAAAAGCCATATTGAAAAAACTGGCACTATTTTGCCTCAAGAAGACTCTGGGGCTAGGAGGGGGGTTCATATAATGATAGTTGTCAAACAACCTGAAGGTCTGTGCTGGGGGGAAGGGAGTGGGCTTATTCTGGGGTCCTTCCAAGATAAATATAGGACCAGTGAGTTAGAGATCTAGTCAGGAAGACTTCACCCCAACATTAGGAAAAACATTTAGAAACTTACAGATGACCACAGAAAGAATGTACTAGCTCACAGGCCAGTGAACCCTGCACCCTTAGGCAACCAGATAGCCCACTGGCTATAAAGAATGTGGTAGAGGGATTTCTACTGTGTGTCTATAGTGGGGTGGAATGATTTTTAGGGTGTCTTCCAACTCAAATATCATAATCCTTATGAACCTAAAGTGTATAAGGGTTTTTAAGGAGGCTGTTTATGGACCTTAAGATAAAACGTGTAAGGAGACATTTGTGCAATCCAATCTGCTCCTTAAGGCAGGTCTGGAATGTCCTGCTCTTGACAATACTTAATACTGCATTTCTGTAGGGCTGTTCTAAAAGTCAGACTTTTTACTAATCCAGATTAACAGCCTCCAGAAAGCCAAACATCTGCATCATTGCTGTTTGAATCTAATTCTAATTTAACTATAAATTCCTTTCTCTGGAGATAAACGGGGATGATGAATTGGCCATTTTGCTTAATCAAGCTGTGTGGGCATCAAAAAGGAAAGGTTCCAGAAGAGGTAACGACTTTGTAGTAGAAAATATACATGGGAAGATTCGACAAGAAAGTGCACAGGGTATTGATCTTGGCAACACATTTCACAAGGCCCAGAACTTGCCAAAGATATGCAGCATGAGATGTTTGATGGGTGAGTCCCGTATCAAACCCTCGCCTTTAGTTGAAACGGGTGTGAATTTCATCAACATGACTGTTTTATAGGGATCAAATGTCTGTCTACCAGATAATTTGGAACAGTTTCATATTTGATTTCATCATTAAGTTGTAAAGGAAGGGCCCTGGGGCAAGGGAATCAACACTCATAGCTGATCTTACCTCTTTTCCTCCCTCATTTTCCACTGAACTCTGGGTTCCAGAACATCTGCCTCACTACAGTAGTCCACTAGAGGCAGACAATCTGAGCCCTGAACCTATTCCAGCCAGGGGGTGGGAAGAATCCATTTTTGTCTGGGTCAGCAGTTTTGAAATCTTCCCTCATTTCCACTATCCTGTGAAAATCTATTGCCCATTTGTCCAAAGAAGAGTATATGCAGAAATGGAAAGCAATAGAAAGTGTATGCAGAAACATAACGGAAAACGGAGAAAGCAGAGTTGTTCTGGTGGAAACAAGAGATGGGAGGGGGCAGCATCCCCAGCACCTTGCCCTCCTCCTTGGGGTGGCCTTTGAGCACAGTTTGAAAGTAAAACTCTTCATATCCCAATATTATCATAAGCAGCTCACAATCAAATATATTCTATGCTAATGCTCTGATGCTATTGGTGAGCAGACAGTAGATCATTGTCCAGCTGTGTTCTGGGCCACACCCTGACACAGCTCTAAGAAGATAACCTTTGTCCAATATGTATATACTAGGTATTTATCCTGTTGTCTGATTCTGGTGTTTGAAATAGAGTCTGCTCAATTTATTTGCAAAGGGTAATAAGGACATCCACACCTATTCATTTTCATGGACAAGTTATTGTACACGACATTGTTCACAGGCCTGAATGACTGAAATAATCTGTGGTTGGCAGAATAATGACTCACCCAAAGATGTCCATATCCTAATAATGTCCACATCCTAATTTCTGGAACCTGTGAATATATTACCTTATATAGCAAAAGATATTTTGCAGATATGAATAAATTAAGGCTCTTGAGATAAGAGATTTGCCTGGATTATCCAGGTGGGCCCAATGTAATCACAGGGTACTTGAAAGTGAAAGAGGGAGGCAGAAGAGGTCATAGTGATGCCTTCTAAGAAGGACTTGACTACTGGGCTAGTGTTGAAGATGAAGGAAGGAGACCAAAAGCCAAGGAATTTGGCAACCTATAGAAGCTGGGAGTGGCCCTCAGTTTCCAGCCAGCAAGAAGATGGAGTTTGGTGTTAGAACCACAAGGAATTGAATTCTGCCAACAGCTCATACGAGTAAGAAACTGTTTGTTCCTTGGAGCCTTCAGAAAATAATGCAGTCCTGCTGACACCTTGATTTTAGCCATATGAGACCCACATCTTATTTTTGACCTCCAGAATTCCAGGATAACAAATCTGTGTTGTTTTAAACTACTAAGTTTGAGGTAATTTATTACAGCAGCAATAGAAAGCTAATACAATATCAAAATAATTAAAATTCTGAGCATAGCAGCTTATACCTGAATGCATTTTCTTTTGTTTATAAAATTTTATTTTCCTTCAGATAAGTCCAAACATACAAGTCCACCTTGGGAAGGGGAACTTCTTGGCCAACTGACATGCTGGGAAGCAGAGCACACAGTCAGAAAGATGCTTGGAGTGCCTATTTCTCCTAACTTACTTGACACCAGCTTCTTCCCCGAGGTGATGATTATGAGTGATATTGGCCATGGTTTTTCATCATTATATTTGATTTGCAACCAATCAGGGCTTGATTGTCCTTTCTGTGGACTGACCAGACCCAGGCCCTTGGCCTCTCCCATTTTCAGTCCTTGTCACATATCTAAATAGCTGCATTTCCCCTATTGGTTTTAAAGAGAAGGTTTTAGTACAATGAGAAGAGCATGGGATTGGAAGTCAGATGAGCTGCTTTTCAGTGTTACCTTTGGATACTTCATCACTGAGTGAACTTAGACTAGGCACTTAACACAAGGGCTTCAGTTTCCTTACCTGTAAAAGGGGGATAATATATCACATAGGTTTTTAAGAGGATTGGATGAAGTACTTTAGGTGAGGGAACTCTATTAACCAGCGCTTCTTCAACTGTAATGTGCCTAGGAATCAACTGTAGATCCTATTAACCTGCAGATTCTAATTAGGTCGGCCTGGGGTGGGGTCTGAGTTCTGCATTTCTTTCTAATATTATACAATCAATCTCAGGTGATGCAGGTACTCCTGGTGGATCACACTGAGGATGGCAAGGTTAAAAAAAAAAAAATCTACCTGGGCTACTCAGGTGAAAGCTGTTGGGAGAAAAAGAAGCTGGTGAGCTATGAATTTCAAACTAAAGGCTAAAACACAATTTTGAGATCAACTGTGAATTTAATTGTCCTATAAATATTCTGTCTCCTTTAGCAACAGAGAAAGTTGACTCCCTTGCGTCATTTTTAATCTACCCTCGTCAAATTTGAGCTTTCTTTAGGCAACTGTTCCTGAAGAGTTCTTATCAGATTCCTTCTAATAAGCAGGGACTTCAGCTGACAACTTCCATGAGGCTACTTGCCTGCACCAGTAGTTCACCAAACTGCATGTTTCTTTCCTGTGAATGTGTCTTATGCATCACTAATGAGGTTCAAAGGTGGCTTTCCATTGTCCTAGCCAAGGATTCAGGGCATAATTCATAATGGTAGTGCTAGTCTTAGCTACCATTTATCACATGTTCACTATGTGCCAGGAACTGGGATGCTAAGCACTTTCCCTGCAGTTCTTCTTTTAACCCACATGAAAACCCTGTGAGTTAGACATTCTTACTATTTCCATTTTACAGCTGAGAATACTGAGATTTAGCACTAAATGATATTAAGCTGAGAAATAATTTTAAGGATACTATGAGATAAACTTGATATGCAGTTTCAAAGAAATGAAAAAAAAAGGCACCTGGATTCAGCCTCAAGCATCACAATTTGTATATGGGAGAATAAACCAATATTTTAGTTTCTCTGGAAATAATTTTAAAAACTACACTACCTTTTCTGCCATTAGTAGAGCTATTTCAATCAAGCAGTCAAACAGGTGGGAAAAATTCATATAGAGCCAAGTATTTTTGTACCTTTTGCCTTTAAAATTTGGTAGCAAAGGGGAGAAGAAAGGCAAGCAAATGGATGTGAACACTGACTCCCATGAGCCCCGGCCTCTGCCAATGCAGAGAATGAATGATTGATTGGTAGCCTGCATTCATAAGGAACCCAGAGAGGGCCTGCTGCCAGTAGTCTATAACAAGGCCAAAGCCTTCCAATAAAGAATTACATAAGCCACAAATCCTAAGTAGAGCAGGGTGTGTACTTCAACCAGGTGACTTAAACCCAGAAGCTGCTTCCATGCTGTAATCTCCTCATTGTGTTTCCAGAACTGGTCTGCAGATGGGGGTCTAACTGCTTATCAAGAGAGCCCAAGCAGTTGTTTGGCTGAATTCTCGAGGCGGGGGTGGGGGGGAGGATATTAGGTTATTAAGTATGAAATGTCCGATTTCCTTAAGTACTAAGTTTGACAGTTTATATCTCTGACAGTTCACTTTGACGTTTCTTGTTTTATTTTTATTATGAAGGTACATCCTCAGTCTTGCAAACACACATTTGGCTTGTGATTATCTTTCACATTTTTTAGAGCAATTTTTGTGAAACCATGGATAAATCAAAACCTCGTGTTATTTTCAAATATGAGTTCTGTAGTGGAACCAATGCAACACAGACAGCTTGAAATATCAAAGAAGTGTTTGGGAAGGATGTGGCTAATGAATGCACAGTATGTTGATGGTTTGAGAAGTTTCATTCTGGTGATTTTAATCTTGAAAATGAGCCACGTGGGCAACCCGAGATCAAGGTGGATAATGATGAGCTAAAAGCTGTAGGGGAAACGAATCCATCTCAACCTACACATGAATTAGCAGCAAGGTTTGACGTTACCATTCCTACAACATTGGAACATTTGAAACAAATTGGTGAGGTAAAGAAGCTGGATAGATGGGTTCTGCATGAATTAAGTAAGCATCAGAAGAGAAATCGTCTCAAAGCTTACCTTTCTCTGCTGTCACACCATAAAGGCGAACCATCTCTATACTGTATTGTTACATGTGATAAAAAATTGATTCTTTTTGACAATTGCAAGCATTTGGCACAGTGGTTGGATGAAGACAAAGTGCCACAACACAGCCCAAAACTTGAATATTCATCAAAAAAAGCTAATGGTGTGTGTTTGATGGTCCAGTGCTGGTATTATCCACTATGGCTTCATGAAACCTGGTCAATCAAGTACAGCGGATGTCCACTGCAACCAGTTGGATGAATGGTGAGGAAACTTGTGATTAAGCAGCTGAGATTGGTCAATAGAGACAGGCCAACTCTCTTGCAAGACCACACGTCACACGAACAACGCTGCTCAAACTACAGAAGCTGGACTTGGAAACTCTCTGTCATCCACTGTATTCACCAGACCTTGCACCAACTGACTACCACTTCTTCCAGGCTTTGGACCACTTCTTGCAAGGAAAAATATTCAATTCTCAACAAGCTGTGGAAAACACCTTTCATGATTTCATCGCCACTCACTCTTCAGGCTTCTTCACTGCTGGCATAAACAAGCTACTGTTAAGATGGCAAAACTATTGGTAGTTTAGGTGCATACTTTGATTAACTGTACTGATTCTTGATTGAGATATAATAAAGTACAGTTTTGATTCAAAATGGGACATTTCATATTTAACGACCTAATACAAAGCATGCTGCGGCAGGCTCAGGTATTCCTGGAGATAGTCTCAGAGTGGCTCAGCACAAGCCTTTTCCCTGCCTGATGTCTTCTTTTCTCTTGCCCATCATACTTAGACCTGCTGCTCGATTTGGGAAATGAGGAGCCCTCTTCCAATCTCTCCCTAGACTACATCTCTGTGATGCCTTTCAGTGCCAATCTCCTTATCAGCATTTTCTGTTCCCCTCACGTCCATTCTGTTACCTGATGTATCACAGTTACTTGATTTAGAAGGTAAAATTTTAAGACTTAGAGGCTCTATCAACCACATACTCTGTAAAATGCTTGGTGTGCTTAAGACACCCTACAGTAAAGCCATAAAGAAGCCTTCTCTATAGATCTCAGGGAGAACTGTCCCCAGACACATCATCTACCTGTGAGTAGGTACTTAACCTCTCTACTGCCCTATCCCACTATGGTCCCAACAGGATATCACCACCATCAGATCAACAAGACTAGAATACTTTTTATGTGCAGAGCACTTGATAACTTTCAAGCAATTTAACTCCCATGACCTTTCCATTTGTGGCAAGAGATTTGATTGCCACAAGAACACTGGGTGGTAAGGAGCAGGTATCCTTCCAGGCTACTGTGACCATTGCCTAAACACCAACTTGAGCTTGGGGAAATGAAAATAATCAGGAATGTACTACAAAATCCATCCTTATAATCATAGCAAAAAACAACGGGAACTGAGAATTAATCCCAAGTGTTTTCTTCAAGTAACCTAATGAGAGAGGTTGCAAGAATTTGGTGTTGAAAACGCTGAAGGCCACCAACCTGCTATGCTTGGAAAACCCTATTGCAGTTGGCCCATTCAAAGTCACATACATAATTTCTAAAATAAAATCATATGGTTTCCTTACTGAGTGGATCTTCATAATTGTGTTTGAAATTTATTGTAAACCTGAGCATTAAAAATCTAAGTGAATGACAAAAATTATAACTTGCAAAATTGCAATGTCTAACCCTAACAAGAGAAAGAGGCAGTAACATAACACATTGCCATGAGAAATAGATGCTGTAGACAGCCCTTCTGGGTAGGCACCCACACCAGACCATAGGTTTCTAATCAGAGAAAAGTCACTCACTATCCTTCACCATGAACCTTCTTAAAGATGTGGTCAACACTTGCTGGTTCTACTTCCTCACCACTAGAAATTTCTTCAGGATTGGTAATTAGGCTTTGAAACTCTTTGGTCTACTAAAGCTGCTTCTTAATTGCAGTAACTCCTATCCTTCCCATTGCTCATTGCAAATAGAATGTCTTAACTTACTCTCCTTGACCTCACTCTCTAGTGAACTAAATCTTTGGCTTCTTTAGTACTTTCCCTCTGTGACAATATGTTGTATCATGAGAGCTCTTGCTTTCAGAATTTACGATGATTTTCTGGCTGATAGATGCACTCTTCTCTACAAGATTTTCAGAGATCAATCTCCGTTATCACCCTAGCTTAGTGTCAGTTTTATTTCCCACTATTATTCCCAGCACAACCGGCACAATTGTCTCCTCTGCTTCCACACTACCTCCACACCTTTGCTTATCCTCTTTGCTCTGGCTACGGTGACACTTTCCCCCTCTCTTATGCTTGGTTAAATATTCATCTTTCAAGCTCAAATTCAAATGATATGGGATCGTCTCCAATGACTTTAATTTTCACAGATACTTCCCCGTTCTGTTGATCACTTAATTATTCTCAAATTATTTTACTAAATTGTGCTAACCGGAAAAACTAAATTGTACATTCCTTGATGGCAAGGACCTGGTTGTAAAATCACTTTGTGTATCTCAGGGTGATTGACATGAAAATTTGTATATAATTTTCTTGTTATGAAAAAATACTCCAAATGGCCTTATATAGAAATACAGCACAAAGTCACCTGGTAAGGACGAATACTTAACTATGAAATGTCTATGTATTGCTGATTACCAACACAAGCCAATACTTAGGCCTGCCTACAGAACACCAAAACATCTAAGCATAAATTAATTTCATGAACATAATTAGGCAAATAGGTTGCCTGAGGATGGATTTGTAATCTTCAACTGTGTGTGTGGATGCTGGCCTGTCATACAGTGCCCAACTCCTTCTTTAGCTTCAGTTCCATTGGCAAAATGCAACTTATTTTGATGGATTTTTTTTTAATGTAGTTGGTATTCAGAGCAACAGCTGTCGATGGGTCATAGAGTGTACAAACATGCGTGAACATGAGAAATAAATGGTGTGGCTTCTACTGAAAATGAATGCTACATACAAACAGACCTTCCTATTTTAATTAAAATGATGATTCCATTATTCCAATTTGTGAAAGATGTGAGCTACTCTCATCATATCATTTTGATACATTAACCAGCCCAGTCTGCATTGTCCCTGATATTATCTCCCTCTCTAGTTGATGATTTTTCCAGTGGCATAATTAATTTCCTCATGGAAGAAAAAATATTCAATCAGTTTGGGATTAAATATGAGGTTGAAGGACTTTCAGAAAAGACAGAACTAAATCTCCTGTCCCACATGCATTGCTAATTATAACACACTCACATGAAGAACAGGAAGGTGTTCCCTTCTCATGATATATGGGCCTGAAAATCCTCCCCAGCGTTTACTATAAATCACAAAGACCATTAATAAACAGACAAGAAAAAAGACAATTTCTACAAGAATTCACTCCCATTCTTTGCCTAACACTATCAATGTCATATTTAAAGCTGACATCTTAAATCTTCTACACAAAAGCCCTTTAAGTCAAAAAGCCCAGCTATTTTAAACAGAATTTCATATGCCTATTATTTTGAATGACAGCAAAGGAAATACTGGATCTTTAGTCCCTAACACTATCTGCCTGAAAATCTAGCTTTCTAGCTCATAGTCTCCCTTCTCATCAATGCTAAATTGAAGGAGGTCAGGTACAAATGGCAGAAGAAAAGTGGACCACACTTTCCCCATGTTAGGGGAGCTCATTTGATCTTGCACCCAACCTGCCTTTGATGTCAAGAGGAAGTCCATTCATGGCCACTAGTTATAAGATAACTAGCTAAGTTCAAACAGATGCACATCTTAGGGATTATAGTGTAGACAAAGCTTCCAAACTTGGGGGATGGGGTTTAAATGTAAAAAACAAGAAAAATATGCTCACTTCAAACCATGGGAGACATGTATTTTTAGTGAGATAGAGGTAACTTTCTAGTCTGACAGTATCAATGCTTCAAATTCCAGTGTGGTTTCTACACCCTACACTGCTCCAGCTTTTTAATGACAAAACCTAGGTCCATTACTCTGCCAGTCAGAAAATTGGGCAAAGAACTGGCAGAAAAACACTTTCCAGAAATGTTGTACGCCAAAATGTTCCCATTGACTATAATTATATTTCAACATGTATTCCAGACAACTATGCCTAAATTCAAGGTGTTTAAATGAGAATGTGTGTGTGCATGTGTGTATATATGTGCCTGTGCCTATGAATGTATGAGTGTATGTGTGCATGTGGGAGTGCATTTGAGTGAGTGCACTCAAATGAGTGTGTATACATCTATTGGCTGAAATCCAACATGGCTAATACCAAGAAAAGTAAAATAACTTCAGCATTAATTAAGATGGCTGGCTAGGAAGTAAAACAACACTGGAAGAAGTATTAATATCATCCTTCAAATTAGGTGCATAATATTAATTTTTAAAATAATGTTGCTATTAGTTGGCTAAGGACAGAAATGTTGACTTCTATAGCACATGTTGGCCATTAGTCATTTAATAAAGATGATATTGTTACCAGCTGATGTTTATGTTAGCCCCCATTTGGGTTCTAGCCATGTTTTACTAGCATACACATGCACACATTCATATGTATGAGAGTCAAATGTTACATTTTCATCATATACACAAAGATTAGTGTTAAAATAAGATTATATAAAGGAAAAAAGTCTGACAGAACTGAAATGGGGTTATTTTTCTTTGTTGGACATGACTCATTAAATATCCAAGGGAAATGTCAACACTTTCAGTTAGCTGTGGAACTCATGAAAACCAATAGGCTTCCAGTGGGTTGGTAGGACAATGAGAAATTCCTGGCGTTGGAGACACGTTTACGTAGAATTGACCTACTCTTCTAGTAGTACAGATGATCTAGTACAGATCTAGTATAGATGATCTCTTTGATATTTTCAGTAATTTTTTTATCTTGTCAAGAAAAACATGAAACACAAAATTACTTTTCTCTCTTCCATCTCTTTCTGGTACCTTGCTTGTAAATATCTCATTCAACATAATACTGTCCATCTTTTAACGGTCCTTTATTTTTGAATTATATTATATTTATTTGTTTATTTACTTATTTATTTTTTAGAGACACAATCTTTTTATGTTACCCAGGCTGGTCTCAAGCTCCTGGGCTCCTCCTGCCTCAGCCTCCCAAGTCGCTGAGACTACAGGCACATGCCACCTTGCATGGCAGAATTATATTATAAAATGACTTAGGAAAGTCCATTTTTAGAAATATTTCCAATATATACTCTTTTTGAATTATCTGAGTCATTATAAAGTCAGAAGATTTTTTCTCTAAATCTCTTCTAAATATCTGGCATACGTAAAACAGGATAAAGCTATGAAAAATAACTCTACAAGTCAAATATTTAAAAGTTTTTAACATCTGTATTTGCAATAGTTCTTAGTTAATGCCATTCCAGAATGAACAGGGAGAAAGAACCCAATCACCTATAATTTGCATATTATTAATGTTGTTACGGAAGGGCAAGAGAGGGCATGGCATCAACTAAAACATAAAGAGATTTTAATCAATGCTTCCCTTGCTGTGCTCTTTCTTTAGAGATTACATCTTTGGAAGCCCATCCTGTGTTAAATGTGTTTCCAAATTGTACATGGATTTGCAAGAGGAAACCAAAGCAACTTCTGCTATGTGATTTTACTTTCCTTTAATACAATAGTTTATACACTTTGGTTTATTCATTTATTGGTCTGATGGTTTTTATGAGTTGTGATTCAACATAGGTTCTTTTCCTAGTATCATGTTTTATAAAGATACGGAGAATGCAATATAAGTCTGATACAATTATGGTTATACGCCATGCAAGACAATACTGTAAATATGAGGAGAGTCTGAAAAGCTGCTTAGCAAAATGATCTTAATATACAAGGCAGTGTGAAAATGTAAGAGGAATCTATAATGACAAAGAAGATTAGCCATTTGCTCTCTAACCTTATTTACAGAAGCAATCAGAGGTATTCAGGTCGAGTTAATGACCCTGTCTCCAATTAATTCAATTGTCTACAAACAACACTGGTGCAGTGGCTGTCTCAAAGTCTGCCACACAGTCTCAGAGGGAATACATAAGACTCCATTAAAAGTGACAATAATAACGCATTTATTACTGAAACACTATTGTATTATAAATAAATTCCTCATGTTAAATTATGCTCCATGCTTTAACAGAAATTCAATTACTGAAATAATAAAAAGACGGTGTATTTGCCAAGTGCTTGGACTATAATTTGGCTGCTTAGTTACCAGCGGTTGGCTGTTTTGCAATTTTTTCTTCATAGACTATTTCTTTTGAATAAATGCCAGACTTTTTCATACAAATTTTATGAACAAGTTGCAAAATGAAATTTTGAGCTTTTGAATCCAATTATGAAAGACATAACTAAATCTATTATTGAAAAAAAAAATTCTAGTAAGCCCTTTCTGCCGTTGTTGTTCAGAACTGTCTGGTAATTGAGGTAAGCACAGGTGCTGCTCATTATGGCCCATTGTGCACCATCTGAATTCTGGGAACTGTGGAATTCAGATGGTTTAAACTCTGTTTGTGTGAATAACAAACAGGCCTGATTCTGCACTTGTTTGTACAAGCTTGTACACAGCTCATTTGGGACTCTGAAGACACCTGCTTACCCTTTTGAAGCCAAAACAGTATCATTTATGTTCTGGCTATCCTTTCTATGACAATTTTGCAAAAGCAACATTTTGTGCTCTCCCTTCATTCCTACCATCTTCTCCACCATGCAGAAACTCCAACACATCCTTGTCTTCAGTAACAGGAAAATTAGATGAGTAAAGCTACCACAGTTATCCAATGACATGAGAAGATGAAAAACTGTAAGATGTAGGCAGGTGGAAAAATGAACCAATTCTTCCCATGGAAAGATGTATTTGACAAACCAGTGGTCTAAGGTGAACTGGGGATGTGGTTTGTTTGAGTTTAAGACTAGGAGATTTTCTTTCTTTCTTTTCCTTGCCTTTGCCCTTTCTTTTGGGTTCTAACATTTGTCTTCCTAATGTCTAGTATCATAGTCTTTAGACGGGTCATTTGGAAGCAGAGAAGCTTATAATCACTAAGACTTGTTTCCTGCTTTCAGAATGAAAAGGAAAAAATACTTTGAGCTGTGGTCTCTTCTCCTATCCCATAGGGCTATGGGCCTAGCCAGCAGCCATCAATTGAGCTGACTTGCTGGAGGAGGCTGGAGCCTGCACTGCATTCCTGAGCTTCCAAGTAATGGCACACATTAACCTGAATATTCCAGCTCTGCAGTAGATTCTCAGTAATCCTACTAACATTAATTATTCAATGACTGCATTTTCTATTGTTTTACTAGAGGTCTTACCTGCTACAAAGACAACACCTAGAAAATATGTAGTAATGAAGTAGTAGTTCTGGTGCAGAGCAAAAAACAAATCCAGATTACCCCTACTTCCAACTCCATCTCTGTGTGCCCCCAACTGCACCCCCCTTCCCACAGTGCCTAACCATAAAAGGTGAGATTCTAAAATCCTACATTTGTGAATCCTTGTGGTCAGAATTTGCTTTCACATGAATACAGGAATAAAGTTGAAGGCTTAGGGAATGACGAATAGAAACAACAAAAGAAATTACGGATGCAACACTGTAGCCTTGAAAGGTCTACTGGGAGATATCTCAATTCACTCAAGGTGTTTACAGAACCTGGAATGTAATTCTTCCAATTTAACAAGCATTCACACCCCAAGGTCCTAGAGAAGTATCATGGTGAAGCAGAGTAGTCAAACCATGTCCATTTGCAAAGGTATAATGGGATATTACCCAGTGCGCTGCTAACTTGACACTTGGTTACACTTCTATTTACCTTGTCCATCAGGCAAAGTTACAGTCTTGACAATGCCTAATAAAGCCAATCAAAGTGGAGATCAGCCAAAGTAAGTTCCTGCATGTCAGATATTAAATATGACTAATATGATCTGACAGTGCTCCACAGAAGGCATATTGGAATCTTCCCTTTTCCCTTATCATTATCACAGAAAGTGCAAGGTAAAGCTCTGCAGGAATATAAATAATTTGGAAACCCTCATAGACAATATTCTACTGTGTGCCTCATTTGCACTTAAAAAAAGCTGGCCTACAGACCTTATGTACTTTTAAGATTTATCTGAAAGATACATGAAGAAGACTTTCAGCCAAAAAAATGTACATATTTAATGGAATTAGATCTCTAGGTAAGAAAATGTTAAAAGAAAAGGCAAAATATTAAAGTGAATGCAAGGTGCTCCTTTCCACAGCTTTCCTGCTTTGATAAATATCTTCTGGGACGTCATTTACTAGAAAGTCATGATTTTACAAAATGAAAAAAAAATCCTAGAGTATAAAATATACCCTCTTTATTGCTGAGGTAAGTCGCTATTTTCACAATTCTCTCTGAATTCTGCTTTTGTCAGCCAGAAGCCTTGATATTTGCCTTTCTATCTGCCTTTTTATCATTCGTATCAAAAACATGGCAATTATTGTGAAATACTCCAATTGCAGGCAGGGGCAGAGATAGAGAACTGTGTTTATTCAAAGTCAAAGTCCTCATCTCCCTTCCGGCCTTCAGGAAGAGGCAATTTCACATGACACCAAAGATCACGGAGTTGGGGGTCTGCTGAGAGCTGTGGAAAGGTCTGGAATGAGTTAATATGGATTTAACTTGTCCATGAGAGCAGAGAACACCAACAGAATTACCTCTGAAGAAGAGCTTATGATATAGAGAAGGATGGTAGGAATGTGAAATTTGGGCTTGGAATAGTGTAAGAACATACAGATTCCTAAATATATATATATATATATATATATATATTCCTACATACATATATATATGTATATATATAATTCCTATTACATACATACATAGCTTCAAATAACAAAATAATTAAACTTGTTAGTCTATCAACAACATGCAGCTTATGAAGAGAAAGTCCTATATAAATCTAATTTGAAAATAGCCTATGTTCCTCTCTCTCTCTGAGTTTGATGCCTGAGTGTATGACCTAAGAAGGTGCTAGGATATCTTGTATATAAATCTTCTTTTGTCCAACATGGTTCTTTTACTACCATTATCACTCACATTATATATAATAATGATAATACTAATAATACTTCATTTTCTTGAGTTCTTAATATGTGCCATGACTTTGTCCAAGATCTCACAGCCGGTAGATGGCTAAGAAGAAACAATCCTTCTTTTTGGTTGTTTTTGTTTGTTTTACCTAAATACACTTTGAAAAGTTCTGCTCTATTGCAGCCAAACAATTGCCCACCCATATGTGTATTTTCAGATAGATCTATTGGAGAACAAGTGCTAAAATCTTTAAATGCATGCTTTCATAAAATTATGTGCAGCCTTTTCTATGCCTTTTAGTGACAATTGAAAATGTATAATAATGTTTACCAATTATTCTTTAGTTAACAGCAATGATGATGGTGGTGGTAGTAGTGATGGTGATAGCTACTATTTATTAGACTCAAACTGTGTGCCAGGTCCTGTGCTAACCACTTTTCACGAAATCTCACTTAATCCTCACAATAGGTCTACAAGTGCACGTACTGTTATTATCTTTATTTTATAGGTGATAAAACTTCAGTTTAGAGAGGTTAAGCAACTTGCCTAGTTGAAAGATTTGAATGAGAGTTTTTCCAAAAACAAAGGCTGTGATCTTATACTACTGTGCTATATCGAATTGCCTTGGGATTAATTTTGATATACAATTTAAATAAAATATCCATCACAATCCTTTATGTTTCTGGTTTTGTAAATACCCAGTTTTAAGAGGCAAATGGCCTTCTAATAACAATTTCATAGTAACATAGCAGAATCACAGTATCATAGAATCATATGGCTATAGAGAACCTTGGGAACTTATTAATCCATCTCTCTAAATTGTCAAAAGAGGAATAGAGGCCAATCAAATGTATGTTCAGGGAACTAAAGGTCACCTGAGTGAGTCTATCAACCCCCTACACACCATCTTGGTAAGGTTGGTTGCGGCATTTTGCTTTGGTGGTGGACAGAAGTTGATGAGTACAGATAACCTGGAGAGGAAAAATATTTTATTAAAAACAACTAGCTAATTTATTTGGAAAGCTGGTTAGTGATCAGCCACAAATCAGGTATTTGAATCAGTGGTCTAAAAATATAACAGTGACAATTTGATGTGTGTGGTTGATATGTATGTATATGCTTCAGCAGAGAGTCTGGGGGGTGACCTCATACTCAGATTTCTTAACAAGCTCCATAGGTGATTTCCAAGTTAGAGAACCACTTGTCTTGGGCATGTAACAGCAGCCTGGACTTCTGAAATCCAATCAAAGGACTGACTAGGAAGGAAGGAAAGGGGGAAGCACTGGTTAGTGTGAGGAGGAGAAATGTTCTTACATACTTTGGACATTTGTCCCTCAATATTGGTAATAGAAAGATAACATGCAGCTAAAATTCTCCCAGTCCCTTTATTGGGAAAAAATATTCAAATATTTCCACATGGTCTCATCATTATCACACTACCTGTTAATTACAATAAATTGTTCAGTTTATAGCAAATAGCATCTTTCCAAGTACCCAGGCTAAAAATCTTGGAATCATTCTTGACTTCTCCATTTTTTCATATCTGTATTCAATCAACCTATCAGTTAATCTTTTCTGTTCTCCCTTCAAAATACATCAATAATCCATCCCCTCTTCACCACCTGCATCACCACTACCCTAGTACAAACCACCATCCTTCGTGCCTGGCTTATGGTAATAGCCTCCTTACTGTTCTCTCTATTTCCATTTCCCCCATAGTCCTTTCTCGATAGGTATAGTGTGATCCTATTGTGACATAAGTCAGATCATGTCTCTCCTCTGTTGAAAATTCTCCAGTGGTTCCCAACTCAATCAGTCAAAGCCAAAGTCTTTCCAATGGCCTATCACCTCTTATACAATCTAACTCCCAGTGAACGTTCTGACCTCTTTTGCCAACATTCTCACCCTCACTTACTCTGCCTCAGCTAAACTATCTTCTTGAATATTTCTAGAACACACCAGGTACAGTCTTGCCTCAGGGACTTTGCATGTGCTGTTCCTTTTCTTGGAATGTTCTTCCCTCCAATCTCTGCAGGGCTCACTCCCTCACTTCCTTTTGGTCTTTGCTCAGATGCCAACTCTGAGAGGCCTTCCCTGACCACCCCATTTAAAACTTCAACCCCACCCCATCCCTCTCTAGCACTCTCCCCTTATTTATTTCTCTCCATAGCACTTATCATCTTCTAATATATGTATCATTATATATTCATGCTGTTATCTCTCTCTATCCAAAAGAATATAAACTACACAGGGCAGAGCTTTGGACTGTTTCATTTTTTGCTGTGTCTCTAGATCTTAGAATAGTACCTGATACCAAGTAGGCATTTGATAAATATTTGATGCATGCACGAATGAATGTGAATAAATGTAAAAGTGTGTGTTTTCAGAATTATGGTAAGTTTGCTAGATTCAATGCCAGACAAAGTAAACCACTAACAACAGATAGCAGGAATAAGAGTGTCCATTTATTGAGCAACTACTCTGCGCTTGACACAAGTTACCTCAATCTCTACAGTCTTTCTCTGAAGAGATAGGAATAATGGTGGAACCCAACTGAACCCAACTGGAGAGAGAGTGTGTATGAGCTTGATGTCAGAGGGTAGGCAAGAAAGGCTCCTTAGCATTTAGCTGGATCAAGGTTCCCAGAAACTGAGGTTCAGGTAGCTTAAATAAGTTTGCCTAAGACCACACAGCAGCAAAGAAGATAGAAATAAAGCCTCAGTTATATGTAGGCAGCACATCGACTATACAAATGGATGGGTTTAAGGCTAAGCACACTGAGATCGCCACTCCTTTCTTTTTGGAGCGAATCCTTCACAAAATGGTGTTTTGAGCTAGCTGGTCAAAGAACAGGATTTCCCAATGCACTTTCAGGAAGAAAACCTCACCCCAATTCCAAGTATGATATAATACCTAGAGCAGAATAAAAACCTGCATTTTGGCCCCTACCTTATTAACAATCACAAAGGAGAACAAGATAATTTGCCTTTGTCATTCTGAGTCATGTTAATAAATTTATATCAACACATAAGTCATTATAGATGATAAAAAATGGTGCAAGACATACAAATTAGAAGATGCTACTTGGTATGATTTGTGTTTATATAATGACTAAGGTTACCAATTTATTGGAAAGTACTATTTACAACTGTACCACTCTGATAAATGGGCTATAATGGCTATTATAACCTTCACATTTTTTTCTTTTTACTCTAAGAAGCAGAGATATTATTTTAAATATCAATACACTGCAATGGGCAGATACTGTGAAATAACTCAGTGTTGAGAATGCAAATCACAAACATGGCTTGCATATGAATTCTTAAGTGTCCGTCTTAGCACAATCACTTGTACAATGTATGCAGTCTTTGATGAATGAATGAAACCAACTAGTCAGAGGCATTTGCAACTTAAAAAAATATCACTCATCCCAAGACTCCCTGTCTGAAGTCAGCCAGCAGCAGCTGCCAAAGTAGCACTGCCTTAGTGGCCATGGGGCCAGGAGCACTGTCTTATTTAAACCCCCATCAGCTGAAGGTCAGTAATTAGCAAGGTGATAGACATCTCTCCAGGTCCAGTAGGCAGAGGCCTCAGAGAGTCCTTGCTTTATTTGTGATGCATGTAAGTGGTTTAGGACCATGCAATTGAAATTTGAAGGTTAGAATGCCAGTGGTGAATGGAAATGGAGGATAGAGCATTTGGAGATGTAGTGGCTTGAGGGCAAGGCATTGCTGCTAATTGGCCCTGGCTATTTGAGGTGATCACCGGTTTCTATCCTGGAGAGGGAATGCTGGGAGAGTGGACAGTTTGCAATGGTAGAGACTGGTTCAGGAACACAGAGGGCTCCTGCTAGCCTCTCAGTAGTTCCATTCCAGCATAGAAATGGCAAGTGGCCTGCACAACTCTTGCACCCCAACTCAGGACATCCACTTTGGCCTTCGTACCCCCTTTAGTGAGGGAAGCTGATGTAGTGCATAGCGAATGGTTTTCCAGATTCATGGGCTACTCTCTAATATCTATTGCAAGCCAGGGCAGGTTGAGGCCTGATGTTTTATCCACCCTTTTGGCTAATGTATGGGGAGAATAATCTCACATTAGTTTACAGCTTCTTATAGTTTACACATCATTTGGACAAAGAACATTCTCTTTCTTTGTTCCTTCAAGTGGCCTTGCGAGAGAGCCAGTGCAGAGACCATAACCCCCACTTACCAAACTCCATTTGCCAGTGAGGAAACTGATACCCCTAAAGGAAACTAGACTAGTTTGAGGCCACAAAGCTAGAACACAGCAGTGTCAGAATGGCTCAGGTCTGTCTGACATCTGGGTTCTCATGTCACAATTATGCCTGAGTGTATGATGCCACATGACACATCCAGGCAAGGTGCGCTGAGTCTGTGCCCTTAAATATTCCAAGTAGTAGATGCCCACCCACTTCCATGCACTGGGGCTTGACTTATTTTGTAGGGTCTGTCAAAAGTTGGCTGTGAGCCCTGGGGCCTTCCAGAACTCTTCTTAACTACCTATGAATCTGGGTTTCTCTTTATCTTTGGTTTTCTAGGCTCCACATTCTTGGCTAAGCTAAGACTAGTGAGCCATCTGCAGAGAGTGCCCTTCAGTCATGGATTCTTGGGGTGAGTGGGGATTCTGAAAAACACAGAATCTATAGACATTTCTATCTGGCCTCAGAAAGGCTACAGAGACAGATGACAAGTACATCCAGTGAAATCGGTTTTGACGTTTGAAGAAAGTACTTCAGTGAATCACAAGTGGTGCAAATATACTAGGACTCTTGCCTTAGCTACACTGCAACCTAAAGATAATTACGAGATGTCAGGCTTTCTAATGATATTGAAAGAGGCAGTATTACTTTTCATTTGTTTGAAAAAATCAGATTGAGTACAGCAGCAATGAATTTCATTTCATATATCTTCATTAATGGAATGCTGCTCTTTAAAGAGAAATGTTAACTGAAGGGAAACCAGAAACTACTTTTATTGCTTAGATGGAAATAAAGACCTGGGTAGACTGGCTGTGCATTGGCTTGTAATCAACAGTGAATCATAAAGATTCATGCTAAAAGACTTGTAATTGTAATCTAATTAGTTTTCTTACTGTTTGGAGAGATTAATTTAAAGCTAGAGCAAGAAATGCAGAATTGTATATAGCCAGAAGATCTGTCAGCTCCTGTCTCCAGTCTGGGAGAACGTAAACATTAAATCTCAATTTGGTAACACCGAGGGTGACTCAAGTAGAAAAATGTGTGTGGTGTGTGACTCTGGCCATCAACTGACTCATGAACTGGTGGAGAAGCCTGCAAGATCCCAGGTGGGGGAACCAAGCAACCCTGAGTTTGATTCTCAATTACTACTAATTAACCTTTCTGAGCCTCAGTTTCCTCATCTGTAAAAAGAGTCTAAGGCCTCACAGAGCTGCTGAACTGATTATAGCTGAAGCAAATAGAATTTGTGGTGCCCAGCAGGCCCTCAGTATAGATGGTAATTATTATTATGATTGCTTTCAGAAAGCTGGCTGGGTCTTCAGAGCCTGAAATGATGGATGTGGCAGGCTGTCTGATAACATGAAATACCAAGCCAAGCCTACTTACGAGTGCCATCTTGGAGTCTCCATTGGCTCCCAAAAGCAGGGCCACTCTTTCGTCTACTTGATTTCACAACTATTCATCCATCATTTACAAAACTATATTGAAAGATGTAAATGAGTATCTTCGGATGATTTCAAAATTTATTGCTGACAAATGGTCTTGAGTGGCACCTTCCCATTCTGTGGCTAAATGAACCCAAGAAGCATTAATTGCTTTGAAGTTAATAAAGACTTTATTGGCTTCAAATAATTGGTGTTTGTTTGGCTACTATGATTATAGTTATCACAGTTTCTCTACATAATGTAAGCTGGCAGAAGTTTCTACCTTTTACAAGTTTTAAATCCCAATAGAATTGACAGAAAAAGCTATAACCACAAATTGGTTTGCAATTTTCCTCTTTCTTCCCGGCAAGTCCTGTATGGTTATATTATGAACCTTGCTTCACACAAACCGCTTGTGACTTTTATGGCCCTTTTGTGATCTAAATGGCTATCTCATAAGATATTCCATTGCAGCTTCTCTTTCAATTGCTTTTACTGTGAAATGCCCTGGTGGAGAGTTCTGGGGACCATTTCACACTCTTATGGTATTGATTTGCGAAACCTGATGATAGGTTTATATTTAAGATACAGTATTGTATATGAACAGAGTGGGAACCTTATGAAAAAGCTTCTATTGAGGGGATGTTGGATACCATTTGTATGTTCAAGAATATAATGAGAATCCCTAATCATCTTTGCATTCATTTCAGAAATTCAGCACATGGAAATATCACCTGAAAAATGACAGTTTGGTCTACTTAGTAATTCCTTCCCCAATATTGTTACATTCAAATGAAGTGAAATTCAATAGTGAATGTGCAAAAACATTGTAACATCACTTTTTTCAGTCTCCAAAAGTAGAGAGTTTGGCAGTGCTTTGGTTGTAAACATTTTCCATGATAGCCCATGAAATAAGTAAACATCTGGCTAGAATGTGGAATGCCAGGTCCGTCTTTACCCGTGAGTGAATTGCTGTTTAGTGCTTAAAATAATAAGCAAGTGCAAGAGACTAGCTGGAGGCCCCTTCCCTGTAGCCCAGGCTTCAGGTATCATTGCTTTCCTTCTGTAGACTCCAGTCTAATGAGTCTGTGGCTGAGTCTGAGCCCTGGTGAGTAGAGCATGATAATGTAAGACAAAGAAAAAGGAGGGGAAAGGAAAGAGAAGAGAGGACTGTGAGGAGACAGGAAAGAGAGAAGGAGGCAGGCATAAAGCAAACGAGAAAGTGAAAACAAGATAACAGAGAAAATGAAAACAAGATAAAAGAGAGAAAAGGGGAGAAGAAAACAGAAACAGAAGAATTATTTTCAGTAAAGGGATTATTTGTTTAAATAGGCAAATTATGAAGGTTGTCAGTGTGGCTACTGTAAGATTTCTGCCAAAACATATTCTCTGCCTTGAACCTTACCTCAGCCATACTCCCTCCCTCTCTCTAAAGATTTCACTAGCCAGAGCATTAGTAGTTATTAATAAATGTCGATGTTTAAGGTCCCAATTTCTCTTCTTTCCAAAATCTATTAGTTCTCTGGATAAATTGAAAAGTGTACGTTTCAGGCATATCATAAGAAAAAATCCTAAAATTACTCAAAGTGGTCCCAAAAGGTAAACTGATAATTAGGATTCATAATAATAATAATAATAAAGCACCAAAAACAATCCTAGAGAAATTGAGGCCTCAGTTCTTAGGGTTGGAGAATCTTAAAATATCTGAGAAGAAACAGAGCTGTAAGGAGGACACCAGTTTTGTGTACTGACCAATTAGAGCATTGGGGCAGAACTCATAAGCTGTTTTCCCATGTGACATTGAATCTTTTATTCCAAGAGGTCACCCAAATAGATCCACCAATAGGCTTCCATTTGAGTGACAAAAATCAATGAATACCGACTGAAATGGGGTGCAAGTTTCAATCACAGGGAAAAATGGCCAGGAGGTCATTGCAATTTGGCAACACTCTGACGTGAGAAGGAGTGGATTGCTGTGAACAACAGCAAGATGGACTTGACCACATATCCTCTGTAATTATGAGCTATAAATTCCACTCTGTGTTCTCCATATGCTATGCCTTCATTTAGAAACCATGGCATTCATGGCTACTTCCATCTCAGCTCTGCAATGACATTGATTTCCCATAGATCCTCAACAAGAGTGATGACTTCCTTTCCTGCTTTGCATAGGAAAGGTGATGTGACTTGGGGTGGAGGCAGAATCTCCCTTCTAAACTGTACCGTCAGTGGGCCACTGTCAGTGGTAGGGAGCTCATGCAACCAGTGTGATGCAGAGTGTGAGAATGTCCATTCACACTTTTCATCTCAGAAGAGATCAAATAAACAGAACTACCAGGCTTTGATGTGGCTAGGTTGCTCTTGGCAAAAGACGCCAACATATACTTTGTTATTTTCTTTTATGACATAGTAAGCTTCGAACTAAAATGGAACTTCCAGTACAGTCTTGATGCTTCCCCACCGCTGGACTTATTTTCTACATAATTAACAGTACATGGGAAGCAGTATAGCTGCCAGACAAGGCAAGGAAAATATCAAGACCATCTGATCAGCTCAAGTGTGGCTGGGTTTTGTGGACATTGCTCAAAGGACCCTCATCTAGCAGACTCAGCAGATGTTTGTCCAGCACTTACTATGTGCCAAATATTTTTATTAATATACACATAGAATCTCCTTTCATTCTCTTTTTTAATTCTCACAGCAATTATAGGAAGCATTATCCCACTTTAGAAATAAGGAAACTAAGGCTGGGAAAAGTTAAAGGAATTGCCCAAGGCCAAAAAGCTAACCAGATTTTAAATCCAGGTCTTCTTATACCAGGTCCAGAGCTCTTGCCACTGAACCCAGCTTGTAGGCTAGCCAATACAGCAATGAACATCATAGCAAAGGTTCACACAGTTGCACTATTCCAGGTGTCTTGCACATAGCCTCCACTCATTTATGAGGCATGTTGTATCATTCTGCCCATTTCACAGATGAGGAAAGGGAGGCAAGGAAAGAGGTGAAGCAACTTGCCCAAAGCTACCCAGTGAGGAAGTGGCAGAGCTGGGATTTGAACCCAAACACTAGAGCTTGTGTGCCTCACTCCTACACTCTATGCCACTTGAAATCTGGGTTCTTTGAAAGCCTTGCAGATGGCTTGGACTCCCAAGGCCAGGGCCAGCAGCCAGCATCCTGCTATGGAGATAACTGTTTGGAATGCCTCAACTGCCAACCTCTTAGCATCCTTTGGGACAAATGTGTGTGCAACACACTGTGGAAACGCTGTACTAAAGGCTGAGGTTTTAAAAAATATTTCTTTCAGCTTTGTCAAAGATTAGATTACCATATGCAGATGGTTTCATCTCTGGATTCTCAGTCCTGTTCCAGAGGTCAATGTCTCTATTTTTGTGC
>NW_012156284.1:544691-573513 GCF_000956105.1 Propithecus coquereli
GGGCACCACAAAAGCAGGAGAACGGGATCCATTTGTACTCACCATCAAATTGGTATTAATTAATCAACACATAAATGGACATATAAGAATAACATCTATTGGATGTTGGGCAGGGGGGAGGGGGGAGGAGGGAGGAGGGGACGGGTATTTGTATACACAAAGAGTGCAATGCGCGCCACCGGAAGGATGTACATATTTGAAACTCGGACTTTGGTGGGGACCAAGGGCAACATACGTAACCTAAACATCTGTACCCCCATAATATGCTGAAATAAAAGAAAAAAAATTGAAAAAATATTTCTTTCAATCATTAATTTGAACAAATATTAAATGTCTACTGTGTGCCAGGAATTGACTCTTTATAAGTTGGTTAAAAAGTTTAAATTATTTTCCAATTTTTAAAATTTCTCTAAAAATAGGGATGATAACCTCATATCCTTATGATGGTTTCTTTAAGATTTGGAATAAAACAATTGGATATTCTAAAGTATATCCCCATGGCTGTTCACTGACAGGAAGCTACCCATTAGCAAAGAAGGATTCACAGATTAGACGGGATTAGAGCTGGGTGCAGCCTTAGAGCTCATGTAGTTCCCCCCTCATTTTGATTCAGGAGAGGATGTAGGCAAACTGGACAGCTGCTCTTAGGAGCAAATCATTAAAATAATTCAATTTAATATTATTTAGATCTACTTTTTATTACCGTCTGATGGAATGGTTAAATTTGGATTTGTGTGCAAGTGTCTTGTTATACGCATTTACTTACTGAGTAGATGTGGCTGGACTGTTTGCTGATATTCAGCATACAAAGAACCTTCTGGCAAAATCTGAGACAGATGAAGAGCATAGACATTAGAACTCAACAGAGGCAGTGTACATTACCCAAAGGTTGCTGGAACCAGTAGGATTTATAGGGGATTTTGGCCTAATTCTAACATTTTAAAAATTATTCTGTATTATACTTGGGTTGGCATCTGTTTGGAGGTAGAAGTATCTGTGTATCTGAATTCCTCCCCCATTTAAACTCTAATGCCCCTGTAGGCAGGTATTGGCTTCCTCACTTTGGAATCCCCTACAGTGTCTATCAGAGTAGAGGCTCAACAGATTTCTGTGTTCAAGTGTATGAAATTATACAGGATGCTTTCCTTGGAAGAAGTACTAATTGTCCAAGTTATTTCCATTTTCATAATCCCATAAAATCCAGCATCGTTCATCTAGATGAAAGGCATGGGTTGCAGGCAAGAACCCTGAAGCTAAACATATTTGTCTTCAGTGACAGAAAACTGATATTTACTAAAAGTATATAAAAACACCCCCTCCACACACACATACAAGCACACATGATGGATTTTATTCAAGTCTCACTATCTCACTATTCTCTTTTCATTAGCTGGGGTTTAATCACTACCTTTGGTCGTTAATTATATCCTTGAAGCAAATCAAAGTGCGCACAGCAAGAGTTTTATACTTTGAGTTCCTGTAGTTGCCCTTCCATTCTAAGAGGAGTTAAGGCTCATCCAAACTCTATGAAGCTGAGGTTCAATTCACTTTTTATAGAAGAATTTAAAATCTGGTGGTCATTTCTAATGTTATTATTGATGTCAAGAGAGCTGAAGTCTTAAATATAATTTGGCCTTGTTTGCTGGCAA
This sequence comes from Propithecus coquereli, assembly GCF_000956105.1. NCBI lineage: Eukaryota > Metazoa > Chordata > Mammalia > Primates > Indriidae > Propithecus > Propithecus coquereli. The sequence goes on from NW_012156284.1 coordinate 546,341, forward strand.
TTGTCAAAGTCTAAGCTGCAACTCCATTTTAACATATTCTACTTTGCTACAAAAGATAAACAGCCCCAAAGAAATCCCCATAACTTCATTTTTCTGTAACAAATATCCTCAAACAGTCCTCCTTCTTTTAGGGCCAGGATGCTCACCAGCCTCATAAACACATGCAATCAGAGGTTTTGGTTGGATTTAGAAAGTGACTTGTGATCCTGTGGGAGGAAGTTTGTACACCACAGATTCCCTCACAGAGAATAAAACCCTTCTAGGCAAAGACTATATCCATTCTACAAAGCAAATGATCATGTGTTTTCTTAGGAGTTGACATAATTTTGTATTCTCTATGTTGTATCTGTAGGACCCCGTTCAACTCTGCTAATAACACACTGCGATTTTTAACACTTGCCCATATTTTATCTACCACACATGCTTTGTTTTTACTTACTACTGAGCTAGATATGGTTTGGTATATGCTGTTTCCGAATTTCTGCAAACAGTAGTAGCTTTAATATTCACTTACACTTCACATCACAAAGGCGACCTTAGAGGCAATATTAGGGAAACTACCTTTTAATAAGGTGCTTTTGGCATTTCAGGGACAAAACCCCTGGCACCAGGCATATGAGGCACAAAAGTAAGCCATCTTAATCCCCAAATCTACAGAGTCTGATAAAAGCAATCTAGCTGTATCAAAGTACAATTTACTGTGTTATATATGCATCATGCATATGTATGCATGTTATACACGTCCATCATAGTATAGATTGCACCCATCTCAAGTTTGGCATGGAGGCATATGCTTCCCATAGTTGTTGGTATGTGAATGACATTATTGGTTTTATGATATTAGAAACGTCCATGTACTTTATAAGGGCACCTGTGTAACAATGAGCATGACATGGGCCAAAGGACATTCATGCCTGAAGAACACCAGCCAATTGCTTGCTCCAGCTTCGCAATCTGTCAGTGAAATCTGGCAGAGTCATGTGATTTCCACAATAAACATGTTCCTCTGCCCATGGCTGTTGAGTCTCCAAAAGCCAATGAGCTGTTTTGAGTTTGAAACAAAAGAATGCACCTTGGCAAAGAAGAAGCATTGCAATGAATAATGAATGCCATCTCCTCTTTCCAGGCTGGGAGTGATTCTTCATCAGTGACTGACTGCAAGTGTCGGGCAGAGGGTTAGAGAAAAGTGATGATAAGTGCAAAACAGAATCAAGTGTTGGTGTTTTGCTGAGAACATCCTAACAACTGGGAAGAGAGCAGGGATGTATGAGTGACCGTTAATAAATAATATCTAAAATTCTTTTGCAAAGTCATTCCAATATCTAAAAAGAAAAAGGCACAGAAAAGAAGGTCCTTAGATATGAACTACTTTCTACTTGTTCTTCTTTTAACAGAGAATATAAGAAAGGAAGATGAAACAGATTCATTGAATTCCCCAAAACCAAAACCATACTCTATGAGGACCAAATGGTGCTGCATTTGAATTATTCTTTAGCCACAAATTAGCACCTCTTAAGAGCGTCATGTTTTTGAGTCATTGATTTTTAATAAATCCTGATTGGCAAATGTGAGAACAGATGTAGGTGTGCCAGATGGTTTTTCCAGACTTACCCAGGTCTAACTGCCAGACTTTGGGCCAACTAAAGCTGAGAAAATTAAATAAATAATTTATTCTCTTTTGCCTGACTCTGGAGATGCTGTTCTCTGTGCCCACTAGTTCATGCACTATGTGCAATGCCATCCATTTGGAAGAGAATCACTTATTCATCTTCTAGGCCAAAAGAAATACACCAAGGGAGGAAAAACATAGTTTCAAAAAATTAAAATATGCTGGAAAACATGGAAAATACCAATTATCAGTTATCCAAGATTTTATGAGAAAACGCTTGAATCCTTTGAGCCAACAGTGTTTACAGTCGCAGCAATGAAAATTCTAATTTTGTGCTCTAATGAACACAAAACAATCCATACTCAACCTTGGTAAAACTTGTAATGACTGTGTAATTGAAGTGACTTTGCCATATTAAAATATTTCATAAAATTATAGGAAACTGCCAAGATGTAAGAACATGAATTGGGAAATCTTAGATACGTGATACAATAGCCACACCGCCTCTCTGTTTTGCAAGTAGAATGAATAGTTTACAGAATTTAAGAACACCATTCATACTTAACACTAGCTTACTAAAAACTAATCCATAAGATGTAAGATGCTTTTGAGAAAGATCCACATAATAGAGTTATTTTAAGCATCAGAACATATCAAGTTATAATTTACATTTGTTTCTGTATCTTTCAGTATACTTAAAATGTCATCAAATTCCTCTTCACTATACATTTGGAACGTAGAAAAGGAAATAATTTTTTCCCAGTGACATTCCCTAGTCAGCTATTGGTTCTCACCCACGCTAAAACATGGATAAACCTCAAGAACATGCTCAGTGAAAGAAGCCAGACACAAAAGGCCACATATTGTATGATTCTACTTTTATGAAATATTCAGAATAGGCAAATCTATAGAGATAGAAAATAGTTTAGTGGTCAGAGCTTCCTGGAGGGAGAAATGGGAAATGTCTGCTTAAGGGGTACAAGGGTTTCCTTTGGGGATGATAAAAATGTTCTAAAATTGCTTGTGGTGATTGTTGCAAAAATCTGTAAATATACAAGCCAATGAACTGTACACTTTATATCAGTGAATTGTATAGTATGTGAATTATATCTCAAAAAGCTGTTTTAAAAATTGTGTAATCATCTCAATAACTCCACTTTATATGTCTACAATGGGGAAAGTTTTAAGAGAGGGGCAGACATTATAGGGATGCTGACCTAGCCAATACAGGTATTCAAATTTACCTGACTCATTGAACCATAACTCTCCAATTTTCTAGTTCACTTTACCTGCTTGCAATGAGGCTGTGGCTTGAAGATTCTCCACTCTGGATGACTGTCCAGTTTAAAGGCCCCCTTGGTAGGCTGATGAACCTTCCAGGGTTGGCCCCAGTGGCTCCATATACCAGCAGCAGGTTGGCTAAAGAAATTTTTGCTGCTGGCTCAGTGAGGTAACCTTTATATGGGAACTACTTTGCTTAACCCACTGATGGGTTGGAATCACTAACACAAGCCAGCTTTTCTCATCTCAGCATGTCTCGAAGTAGATTCTAATATTTCATATACAAAAAGCTTCTAGGGTCAAATAAGCATGGGAAACACTGCAATAAACTGTATCCCCCCTTCTTAGAGATACACAATGTATAGTAGAATATTGGGGGCTTGAAATTCAACTTAGGAGGAAACTTTTAAATCTCAGCATTTCCTATATTTATTTGACCACTCTCCACCACACACACACACACACACACACACACACACACACAGCCATTCGTTTTGTCTTCTTCATAACATCCATTAACATACTTCAAAACACCACTCATGGACCACACTTTGGGAAATGCTGACTTAGCCCATCAAATTGGCTGAAAGAAGAGAGAACCATGACTTTAAAGCTTTTTAAAGTACTGTCTGAGTACTTTACCTTGCTTTACAGAATTTTAATCTCAATAAAATGAACATGGGCACCAATGCCCAAATCCCTGGGACACTACTTCCTAAACTTTTATACAACTTGGCCCACACAGGAAAGGATTGGAATACTATACCAGGATGAACTAACAAGATGGTTTTCAGTCAAGCGATTTCATGACTCCTAGGCCTTGTCACCCCAAAGATTACAGGGATCAACATATTTGCATTTCTGTCATCTGTATCACTAAAAAGTTTTGGGGAAGGTCTGCTCTCAATAACCTATCACAAAACCGCACCAATTCAACTATCTTCATGTTGGGGAATCAAAAGACAGACTGTCTACATAATCCTCAACTTATCTGGACATTGTAGAATTTGTGTAGACACTACCAAAATGTTTTTAATATCACCTTGTGATTGACTATAGTTTTGTTGAGGTGGTACGAAGTACATAGGGCAAAGGGGTGATTTAACACCGAACTACCAAACATAGGAACAGAATTGGATAGTCTGGGGAATGAGACTGAGCATGATTGCTTCTAAGCACCTAGAACTTTTGAGCACCCAGAATTCCTATACTAATGGCACAATGAGAACCATTCACAGTGACAGTCTTGTATGGTCTTCCTGAAACATCGAAGAGAGATTAGATTATGTATCATATTGTTTCTTGTTAAGGGTATTTATTGTCTTCTAATTCCTTGAAAATAATACTCTCTATATGTGGTAGCTCCATTAACCAAATTATTTTGATTAACCAGAGTACTTCTTTCCCCAGACCTGTCAAATATCAAAGAGGGAACTATAACTTTTTCATGAATATAGTAATTTTGGTTTTATAATTCATTTTCTGTATTATCCTTGTTTGGAGAATTTGAAATATATACATATATAAAATTTTTATAGCAATAAAATCATTTCATGGATCAGATTTCAGAAGGCTTCATAATATGCTTTCACTTGAAAGACAAATCCAATTCGACATGAAGTTTCATTATGAAGAAACTGTTATATGTGATGACACTGGTTATTGAAATTGAAATGAAGTGAAAGGAAGCTAACACCAATGTGCATGAGATTCTTCTTTCTTTGAATGACACAAAGAACTCAATATATCTAATCATCTCTGTTATGCCCACTGGGAACTGAGCTATGGTGATATTGCACAAGGTTGCTTCTTGATTGCTGGAAACCCAAGTATTAAGCCATATGCCACTTATATCAGCAGTTAAAAAGCTTCGTGTGACTGCTGGATCCTGGGAATTGTTTTACTTCTCCTCTCTCCGTTAAAGTAAATGATAGTAATAATCTGGGCACAAAATTCACAAAGGAAGGGTACCAACCAGTCAGCACAGACTGACATTTTGGCTTTTTCCATTAATGTCTAAATTATTACAAACTTAGAAATAGGCATGAAGCATATCATCTCTGAGCAAGTTTTCTTGTGCTTTGGTGAGTCACCTAAGCAGAGAGACTTTCAAGAGGAACTCAATAGGGAAATCTTTTCTCTCCTTCTTATTGTAGGTTTTGCCTAAGAAGCATGAGGATCAGATGCAGTCTGTACTTTGACAAGCTCTGTTCTGTTTCTCTCTATTGTTCATGAAACTATCATTTCTGGATTCCCCCTCCCCCCAACTCTCCCATCTTTGTGAATCAAATCAGCTTTTGAGTACCTATCCTCCAGCCTCTAGAGTTAATGTCACCCCCAGATCATCAGAGTCCCCTGATGTGTGGTTTCTTTATCAGTTTCCTCCTCCCCTTCCTCCTTCCTGGAGGCTCAATGTATTCTGTTTCTAATATTCTTCATTTCCACTTGGTGGAGTTTGGGAGCTGGGGTCCATTTCTGAATTTGGGTCTCCTGGTGAGTAGTGCTGCACTGTGCTGTCAAGATAACTCTGGATTCATTTTATAATTAAAAAATCCAACAAGCAGGAAATGATTGATGGATGAGTCATGCCTACAAAGGTAGTGCAAGAGCTTTCTTACTCAGTATCACCTATCCTCTCTCCCCTCATCCTGCTCTCCATAATTCTGCCCAGTCAGTCAGGATCTTTGAGAGTCCTAGATCATTATGCAAAATAGTTTTATGTTAAGCATTTGAAGTAAAAACTACAGTGAGGCCTACCACTACTAGTAAAACATTTAATGAGCATGCTAAGAGCTACAGTTTGATTATCGACCTGTTAGCCAGTAAGTCCCCAAAACAATTCAAAGTAAATTTGCCTAATATGTCTATTCTACCCTGCCTAAAGGGTTGCTAATGAATATGCTGCCTGAATGAACAGAAAGATTGGGAGTTCAAACAGTGCTGGTCTGGATAACATTCCACTAGTACCAGAAACCAGTTTGTTCCATGCAAAGTTTCCTCTGGAGTATGTTCCAAATCCAGAGGTGATTTTCCAATAAAATGCTTATTGCAAGCACAGGAGCAATACCTGAGGGAGGAGATCAGGCAATTCAATTCTAGGAAATGCTGCATGAGGGAAAATTAACCTTGTAGCAGTGTTATTTCCTGAAACATGGTCTTGTTTTTTGTTTGTTTGTTTGTTTCTTTTGTACACATCAATATTAAGTGAGAGATTTTTTTTTTACCCTCTCATTGAGATGTGACCAAAGGATTTAATTACTTACATATTCATGAAAAGAACATGAAATTAAAGAAAGCTTGTTTAGTTTTACCACTCTACAGAGTTATTTCCTGGACCCTTGTGGCTAGAAACATTTGTGACTCTGTGTGTCAAGTCTTGCTTAAAGGCAGCTCCCTTAGAACTGTCCATGTTGGAGACATTCAGCTTCTGTGACTATTGACCAATGGGAAAAGCTGCCCAGAGCTTCTTCATACTCTGATAGTGAAGTATGACAGGAAGAAGAAGGGAGAGATCAGATGCATCTCAGACTCCATAACTCCAAGGAAGAGAGGGCAAGTGTGTGTGTTGTGGCATTGCTGGTGTGTGTCCAATCCTGCTAATTTGTGAGCATCAAGATGGTCTTTCAAATAGAGGAAAAAGCATGTGTAGTCAGCTGTTAACTTAATGATCTTTTTGTTTCCTCATCCTATGTGACAAAAATTTAACTTCTGTCATTCTTAAAAATGCCTAATGACATGAAATGCAACTGCCCATGCATAACCTTCACCACAGGGAGGCTGACATCTTTATTTCTGCACCTTTTCTTCAAAATCAATGGTGGAAATATATCCTAAGTAGGCAAGTGGGAGGTACCAGAAGAGTGGGATAGACCAGAAGAATCACCTGGGTGAGGGGAGAAATTCTAGCTTTATAAATATAGTAAAACTAACTTCATAAATCCTCTGAGTAAAAGTAATATGGAATATAGACTATTTTAAAAGAAAGTATAGTTCTTTTCTAGGAAAAATTAGTAACTCACATGACAGCTAATGATTAGTTCAGTAATTGTCCATAAAGCAGCACAAAATCAGGCTTACTGTTTGACTGAACTCATAGTAAACTAGGGTAGTTGCACTTCAAAGTTGTATCCTGAGGTGGCTGCACTCTGCACTTACTCATTAAAGACATAAAGCTCCTGCTATATGCCAGCTACTGTTTGAGGGGCTAGAGTTACAGTAGTGACTAAAACAATGTTTTCACTTATATGGACCTTACATTCTTGTGGGAGGTGACACTTCCAAACATAGATAGATAGATAGAATATGATGATGACTGCTTAGGAGAAAAAATAAAGTAGGGTAAAGGGGGTGGGACTGTATATGTGGCAGGGATTGCTATTTTGTATAGGGTAGTGGTCCAGTGCTCTTGCTCCCACTCTTGCCCTGGTAAAATTCCTCTTCAGGGCATTCACTATCCACAAGAGAAAATCACTCAAATTTTTAACCAATACCCACATAACTTGCCTTGTTTGACCATTTTTTTCAACATCCATGGCTCTGGGTCACTGTCTTGGACTATTTTTCAGAAATTAAAACCACATTCAAAGGTCTACCACCCATCACTAAGGACCAGCAGAGAAAACTCATACATGGTTTGACTGTACTCTCCCAGGGGATCTCCCAACAGGCTTTTCACCACAACAGCATCACTGCAGGAAGGGTACAGCTGTACTCTGTCATTGTAGGGCAGCTCTCATTGGGTGTTAACTTTAAAAATACATAGCATTTTTCTAGTTCCCTCATATATGTAAAGAGATGCTTCTGTAGTGCTTGGAAATAGTAGGTTTTCCTGTTTTCTTTAAATCTTCTCCTCTACAATCTTGTTTCAATCATGTCATATCCCTTTTTGGAAATAGATGGGGTTTAAATTATATGTGAGTGTACTATATATGTAGAGAGTATATATACACATCCACATATATCTTTAAAGAAAGTTTGCTAACATGTCTAATTTGCTTGTTAAATGACTGCATCATGGTTTGAGTCAACTTAAACTTTCACCTAGCCAGTGTTGGAAGTAACACACATATCCAGCTAGTGGGAAAGAGATGAATAATGTGTGTTTCTGTGTGTAGATGCTATCATTAGCAGATTCCCAGAAACTCACACTATAGTATTTGATAATACAAAGATGAATGAGAATGAATGAGCTCCTTGGCTGCCCTGGCCTCCCCCTGCCAGTCTTTCATTGAGGAATATAGTCATGTACTCCATGAAGCTGCTCAAAAAATAAGCAAAAGCCACAAAAGTTTTCTGAAATGTTTTCATCAAATATGTGGAACCCACTTGTGAGAATATGATGCTGAGAGAAGGTGGAACAAAGTCAAAAGATTGGGAGGGAGGTGAGAGCTGAGAAAAAGATTTGAGAACTGCTTTTAGTTATGGCTGCCTCATCACCAGGAACAATTCTATCTTGGGTTTAAATGACCATGGAACATGAGAGGTATAGTGATGTAGAGTATATAAACACATGTGCATATAAAAATGGATTATAATGACATGTAATCTACCCCTATGCTATAAATTCTACAAATGGAAACATTTTCTTGCAGAAAAATGATTTACTTTTTTTTAATGTTGGCTCTCTGGATAACTTCTGTTGGTTTAGACAAAAGCTTTAAGAAAGCAGAACCCTATTTGTTTCCTATTTCAGTCCCTGGCCAAAATGAGTCATTTCTATAGTTCTCAGTTCCCCCAAACTAGTTGTCAACTAAATAATAATTTATTACTTCAGGCTCTTGATTTTGAACATGTTCTGCGGTCGATGGAGGGCCTATTTACTGTTTGGAGCCCTGTGTGTAGTTACCATAGGGGCATGCATCATTTCCTAGTAATAAAAATAGCCCTACTGTGCTTATGTTTTTGCCTGATAAAAACACATTCAGAAAGAAATTTTATATCTGTGAAATGAATTCAGAAACTGAAGCTAAAATAATAGTGTTACGTGTCATGCCTAAAATACTGTATCTTAGCATAGCCTAGACATTTGAGTAATGTGAAAGGAATCGTATGAAAGAAAATGTTTTACAAATGTACAAAATAATCAAGGGTCCATGAAACCACAAGAGAACAGCTGTATGCTTACAGGAACTCTACATGAGCTGAGATTTACATAAAAGTCCGCAGAGAAGGATTAGCCTGATATAATCAGAAAGGATTTGATATATCTATTTCTTTGTAAGTAGTTTAAAAAGGGTACCTTATAATCCTTCCCAAACCCTAACCTTTAACTTCCAGAATAAAAGAATCCTTCCAGCATTTTCTTAGTTTCATCCACATCGCACTGTTCTCCTCCTAATGTCAAAAGTGGGGCCCAAGTCTTTGGCAGTGTGATGCTTTATGCATCCTGGCACATGCAGCTACTCTTTCCTTTCTTTTCTATCCTGCAACTCATAAACTTGGTATTTTCTGCTACTGTGAAAAATGCCCCCTCTCCTAAGCTGCTCCTAAGTACCAGACATTGCTCACAACACCGCATCTGCTTTCTTCTCCTAGTGCCTTTTGAAAGTGTTGTTCTGTTCTCTTGAATGGCCTCATCCCACTGTTCACTGGAGGACTCCTGCTGAGTTGGGGAAAGCCTGCTCCAAGCAGTTGCTCACTCTTTCACCTCTGCCCCGCAGGATGCTGCACATGCTCCAGTCATAGAACTGGTCTCTTCTGTAGTGACTACAGTGTTTCCCTACCAGTGTGTGAGGACTTTCAAGACAGAAATCTTATCTAACTCATCTCTCTATCACCTGAGCCTGGCACATAGTAGGTAACTCATTAATGTTTGTTAAAAGAGCAAATGTGTGAGGCTTGCTTGAATTTCTAGCAGGTCAGATATGTGATTCCAAGCTTTCAACAGTTTACTGAAAGATCACTAAGTGGTGATGTTCAAATTGTAGGTACAACTCTTATGTATCCCAAACTAAGATGACTTGTGTGAGCAGATTAAACAGAGTTGTCCATTATTGTCAAAGCAGCAAACACTAAGCACAGAGTCAGAGACTAATGTGGATCAGGAGATATTTTATGAATGTTGTTGCTAAACAAATGTAGTTTAGTTTCCTTTAAAATGGCTTGATTCCAGATTTGCTAGCTTACTCGAGGTCCTTCAGATTCATTAATAAATGGATGTTTTCTGTTTCTGTTTCATCCTTATAGTTATTAGGGTGTTATATTTATTAGTGTTAATTTACCACCTAAAGAGAAAAGGTTTTCATAAAGCTTTTGGAAAGTTGAGTTGTGGTAATGAGGCAACTAATGTGCTTGAAGTTTTGAAGAAACTCTTCCTTACAGATATAAAGTGAATGTAATCGAAGTTGGTGTAATTGTAAAAGTGCCTGCAAATTTGATGATTCATTAATTTTTGACATATTTGGTGCTGTGTTCTAAGAAAATAAACTGTTACATAAAGATGGATAATATGACTGTAAAAACCAGCAACAACTTTCTAGGCGTTGGAAGTAAACATTTGTGGCCTGAAAGGCATTGGTTGCGAGGTGGAGAGTTTCTGGAAACTTAGTGTTCCAGGCAGTCTGCTCTGTGGGTCTCAGATGTCTCATCTGAGACTGTCTGGATGGCGCAACTCCAATTACCAATGAAAAAGAGAGTGCCCAGAAATTTGTGTAAGTTTCATTGGCCTTGGGAACCATTGCTGGAACCTTTTTCATACAATTGCAGCTATCTGGACAACATAAAAAGCCTAATTTATTTTATGCAGCTGTTTAGAGACAGTTTTTATTGCTATCTTTCCATTAATTGCCCTTAAAATGGCCAGGACTGGTTAGATATCGACTAGAGATTTGGAGGAGGAGGTAGGAAGCACATTGATGTGGGCACCTCACTGTCATAAAATGAGTGAACCAGGTGTCTCGCTCTCTGATCTGATGAGGCTCACTGGGGACTGCTGGGCTTCATGTATCTCATTCAGAGGGACCCACACCTAAATGTCCCTTACCCTCATTGGGGAATATGCCTTAGGACATTCACAATCTATAAAAATAATTTAGAGTGTGACACAGTAAGAGACACAGGAGACACATAGACCAATTGAACAAAATAAAGAACCCAAAAATAAATTTAAGTAGCTACAGCTCTCTTGAATGGCCTCACCCCACTGTTCACTGGGGGACTCCTGCTGAGTTAGGGAGAGCTCACTCCTGGCAGTTGATCACTCCTTCACCTCTGCCCCACAGGATGCTGCATATGCTTCAATCATAGAACTGGTCTATTCTTTAATGTAATGACTTGTGTTTCTCTACCAGCATGTGAGGACTTTCAGGGCAGAGAAATCAGTATATCAGAGGTATACCTCTATCCCCATGTTTATTGCAGCACTATTCACAACAGCCAAGATACAAAATCAACCTAAGTGTCCATCAGTAGATAAATCGATAAAGAAAATGTGGTATCTATACATAATAGAATACTATTTGGCCATAAAAAAGAATGAAACCATGCCATATACAGCAACATGGATGGAACTGGAGGGAATCATGTTAAGTGAAATAAGCCAGACACAGATGGATAAATATTGCATGCTCTCACTCGTATGTGGGAGCCAAAAGAAGTTGGTCTCATGGAGGAAGAGAGTGGAATTATAGATACCAGAGACTGGGGTGTCTGTATGAGGGGAAGGGATGAAGAGAAGTGGGTTAATGGGTACAAACACACAGTTAGAAAGAAGGAATAAATTCTACTGTTTGTTAGCATAGTAGGGTAACTATAATTAACAACAATATATTGTATATTTCAAAATAGCTAGAAGAGAAGATTGGAAATGTTCCCAATACAAAGAAATGATAAATACTTGAGATGATTGTTATACTAAATATCCTGACTTGATCATTCTATGTGTATATCAAAATATAACATGTGCCCCATAAATATGTACAAATATTATGTATCAATTAAAAAAGAGACACAGGAGATACTCTATCATTTTACACTTGGGGGATTTCTTTCCTTTCCATGGTTGACTTTTTAAATAATGTGCGTCCTTCAAATATTCTCATTAGAAACTACGTGAGAGTATTTAGGGCACTAGGTTTTTCAAACTACCAAGGGAGACAAGTCCTCCATGTGGTCATTTAATTTCATGTGGACTCGAACATCCAATTTTGTGTTCCATCAAACATTTGCCCTGCCAGATAAAGATGCCCTCTGGTGAAGCAAATCTGGAAAACCTTACGTAAGACACAGCTAAACAGAACTCTTTCTGTAGGACTTCTTTTAGCCTATATTATGTGAATGTGCACAGTGACACCCTAGGAAAGCTATGTGATAGTGTATGCCAAACCTCTATGGTGCTGTAGCCTTTTTGTTCTCCAGGAGACAATCCCACAAAACTAGGGTTTGGCAGAATACACTTTAGAATCCACTGTCATTGTTTGGAATGGATGTGGTGACTCGATTGGCGTTCTGCACATCTGTGATATGCACACGTCCAAGAACATTACAAGAGATATGAACTCCAACTACAAAATTAATCTTTGGTCACAAGGGCCATTTCAAAGGCTCTACCCAATGTCCTTGGAGCCATACTTATTTTCTACCTAACATACCTTTTGAAAATTCTAATGATGTAGCTTGTTGTCCTTCATTTCACAAGTATATAAGGTAAAAATGATGGGGAAAGGCACCATGTGTGTGTGCACATGTGAGTGTGAAGAGAAACACAGATGTATTATACACATACATAATCTATGTACATGCATGAGTCTGCATCAAACTAACAGAGCAAATGTTGTCCTAAAATGAGCATAACTATAAAACAGGCTTTCAAGCTTCAGCTTTGTTAAAGAGGTGGAACAACCATGTAAATAATCTAGCTAAGGCCTGTGGCGAGAAAGTGACATGTCAAATTTCATACGACAAGCTAATATCAGACTCAAGACTAGAACCCAGGCCTACCAACTTTCTGTTTATGTTTAATAATTAGGGGATTGATCGATGATTCACATTCAGTAACATGTGAAGAGCTCTTCAATGCTATTTGACTTTACCAAGTGAATCTCTTTCACCTGAATGAGCCTTGAGAGCCCTAAGCTACCATTTCTTCTTGGCCTCAGTTTCCAACCTGACCTTTCACTGCCTGTGCACCATCAGGCAGCCTGGGCTCCTTGCCACACCTCAGCACCAGTGACTCAAACCAGCAATCCTTAAAGTCCTTATGTAAATATCTCCCCTTCTCCCCCCCCACCCGTTAGTGTTAACTAGAAGCACTTTCTCTCCTTAGAGCTTCCCTATACTTTATCTGTTAGCCACTTAACAGACATCTCCCTATCTTGTATTTAATTTTTTACAAGCCAATTTTATCTCTCCTGCTGGACTCTAAACTCCTCGAGGGTAAGACCTGTGTCAGATTTATTTTTAATTCCCTCAGCATCTATCACAGTTCCCAGAATATTGTGGAACCTAAATAAATATTCATTGGATTAATAATGTACAAACATCATAGCCAGAAAAATCTTTGTGGTTATTTGTCATTTTCAATAATGAAAGCACCATATCTATAAGATGAATCAGTTCCTAAATAAAAATGTAATTTCCTAAGCAGAGTGGATTCTGATCCTGATTTGTGAAAGACAACCACCATGTTATTTAATGTTGTTAAAGTGTAAAAGCAGGGAAGAATTTTATGCTTGATAACAGTGCTCACTCTCTCTCTCTCTCCCTCTCTGTCTCTCTCTCTCTCTTTCTCTTTCTCTCTCTCTTTTGGTAACAGATGTCAACCTTGGTTAGATTCAACTGAACTTATTAGTGCATGGCTTTTAGCCAAAAGCAATTCACATTTTCAGAAGTGTACTATCACATATGTCTTAATAAAAGAAATGTGTTTTTTTAAAAAATGTATGTGATAAGTCACATATGGTAGAAGAAATCTGTACATCTCTCAGGCCTTGCTGTCACAATGAAATCTTGGAGATGATTGCTGCAGAATATTAACATACAAGTGAAAGTCTCTCTGACACATTAAAGAGCCACAATTTGAACATACCAATCAAGCTTCAATACCGGTATGGTTCCAATATAGTGAGAAATATACCAGCTTTTCTTGTACTGATCACTGATGTTAAGAACATTCACATTTGAGTCGTACTCTCAGAGGTAATACTTAATATTTCAAGGGAAAGTCATTATTGTATCCAGGTACATTATGTGCTTACATTCACTAGGTGTATATTTAATTTCTCCTTTATATGGAATGTAATTAGTGTCTACCACAGTCTCCCTATGGTGATGAAAGAGGCTTACAACCACAAAGGTATTAAAAATAAATTGAACAAGTGGTTGGGAAATAGGGATGGGGTGGTGAAACTTTTAGAGAGGAAAATATACAAACTAAATGGATATTGTGAATCATTTACCTTCACCCTAATTGAAAGCTTATTTAGCTTTAGTTAGATGTGGAAGTAACAGGATTGTAGAAAATCTGTATGCCCTTTGCCATATACCCATCTACACACAACTTGGAAGACTAGCAGTATGCTCTAGATGCTCTAGTGCCTTTTTCTAACTGACCAATTAGAGCAGGAGTCAGAAAACTTTCTATAAGGGGCCAGATGGTAAAAATGTTTGGCTTTGTAGGCTACGGCTGTCGCAACTATTCAACTCTGTCATTGTAGCACAAAGGAAGCCACAGATATTATGGAAATCAATGAGTGTGGCCATGTTCCAATAAAACTTTATTTATAGATACTGAAATTTGAATTTCATATAATTTACACATGTCATGAAATGTTCTTCTTTTGATTTTTTTCCAACCATTTGCCAAACTATTCACCAAAAGACTATATCAAATCACACATATGATCATCTTTACCAATCTGTTTCCATACTTCAGTTGTAAATGATGCCACTGGACCTCTACTTTCTAGCAAAACTGTACACACTTTCCATTGTAGGCTCAAAAAGACAATCCAATGTTACTTCTTTCATACAAGTTCAAACAAGGAATTAATCAGAGGCAAAGCAGCTAGAATGAACCAGAGCAACGTGGGAACATTTTTACATGTGGCATGAGTCAAGAATAACAGAGACCGGATGACTTGTTCAGTTATAACACACAGGTCTTTCTGACCTGATGGTGACACTGTACTAGAGGAGAGCCACCAGCCTTATTAAGCCTCCAGGCCAGGTTCCTGGAAGGACTATTTTCTGGGATGTGTCCAATTTCTTCACTTGTTCATTCATTCAGAAAACATGTATCAAACCTTTAATGTATTTGGGATCCCAGTGCATTGTGTATAACTGAAATTCTGTGACAGACAACAGAAATGGCAAAAGGAGCATTATATACAAAACTTTTAAAAACTGCGACTCTGTTCTTCCATCAGGCAGTGTAACTGAACCATGCTCCGGAGTTTCTTTCCCTGAGCTGAGGTCTTGAGGAAGTCTCTCTTCTTCAAGTGCCCATAGAGCTTGTGGCTGAGTTTTGTCATGTGAGCACAAATGCAACAGGACACCCAAACTCACACTGGGAACAATATCTTTCTTAATTAGAAGACAATTCTAAATACCTACCAGTTAGTTGTCACTTAGGTTTATTACTAATCAGATTTTGAAATATACTTAAAGGTAAAAAGCTCTGTAATCCTTTGACTCTTCTAATCTTCCTGTCTTCTTTTTATAACATTCCCTAAAGTACTAGACATTAGATAGAGTCTGCACTGTGAATTAATAGGAACTCGTAAAAATATAACTGTTATGGGGTCAAATTCTCACAAGAAGCAAAGAGAAAATTGGTCCCATTTTCAGGCCATTAGAATACTATTTAATGCGGCCCCCACATAGTGCCAATGGGTTGTCTTATGCATGCCAAGATGGAGCTGGGTACTTACTTCCCATTGAGAGGGCTGGAACTTAGAGATGTTTGCCTCATCAAGGGCCTAGATTTACATTTCTCCAGCCTTTGCCCCACACCTTGTGACTTGGGGCACACATCTGCATGCAGGGAGACTGGAGGGAGGGGTGCAGTCAGACTGTGGAAAAAAAGATCACTAATGGCCCACCCAGGGACTAAACCCTGGCCCTAGCCTCATTAGCACCATCCTCTGATTCTCAGGGCTCACCAGCCACAGGCTCTCAGTGGAGGAGCCTTCAGGGAAAACAGACAGAAAAGAAATCAGGCTGCAGAGAAGATTTCAACCCCAACTGAACGACCAGACACAAACTCAACTACTACAAATATATCCAGAAGACTATAACATAATACACCTCCAGACTACAGATGCCCATCTAGAGACTACAGAAGCCTAATAAGGAATGTTCTGTGTCCTAAGAAAAATGAAATTTAAAAATAAAGTACACAATACCTTTTTGAATAGTGTATTAGGGCTTGGATTTAATGGTATGCTAAACACTACCCTGGTACCCTGGAAAAGTTAATACTTTTACAAAACCAAGCAGCCATCTAATCATTGGCATTAGCTGATCCATTCCCCCAGAAACTGTTAAAAATCAACATGCTCCCCATGTCTGTATTTGGTACCAACTATAATGGAAGTCAACTGAAATAAATTAACAAATAGTTCCTAGAGATGTGATATTACCAGACCTATAATAACCCAACAAATAGAGCAGGTCCTCCCTCAGCCACATGGCTGGCAGGACTGGTATGCATCGTAACACTGCAATCAGATGTCACAAACTCAAATGATAAGACAGCCATCCTTCTTAATTTCAAAGTCTCCCTCCTGGAAGAGACAAGATGTCTGAGATGTACTATATTTAAAAGAGTGCTCTGTGGCCTGTTTATGATTTAAGAATGTCCCATAAAGTGCCTTCAGAATCACTCTCTGTTAGGTAAAAAAAAAAAAATACCTTTAGTTAAATATATTTTTATGAGCTTTTCATTAACAGAATATTGGGGCCTTGATGCTAAGGTGCCAAACCTCCTCATGTGGCTGGAAATCACTTGGCACACTTTCAGTCATTTACGTCTCTGTCATAGGTCCAAGGTTTGCAATTAAAAATGTAAACTTTTTAGCATGTGCAAAACCCAAAGGCTGGAAGTACTATGCATTGAATATGATTATAATAGTATTCGGCAGCTATTCATGGATGGCACATATTAATTTATGTAAACTGGATACAACTTGGGGCATTTCCTCATCAGGAACACAGGCAAAAAATATAAGCTGATCCCTACTCATTGGAGGGTTTTTTGCTTGTTTTGTTTCTGTCTTTAAATTGTCATGAATAGAGACTAACTCAAAATCCAAGGTCTCTTTTATGACCTTATTTTTTCACATACAAGGAATCCATTTAAATTAACATTTCTGACTAATAAAAATAATAACTTACTTCACAGGATTATTCCTAGGTTTTGCCTTTTCAACCGCCTGTAAACAGAAGAAGAAAAAAATGCAATTAGACAACATTAGCAGGCATAATCATTGCAACTAGTTACCCAAACAATAAGCAGTATAAAATGCTCTTGAGAAACAGAAGGAGCTAACTGAAGCAGGCTGCTGGAGATAAGCAGACTGCAGACTGAGAAAGCAATTTTCTTCTTCTGGGGAATGTGGGTACCTGTCCAAGTGCAGCGTTCCAACACAGGTGGCCATTGTGAGGGGCACAACTAGGTCCTCCTCTCCCTGCCTTTCCCTCTAATCTCACCCCGTGTGGGCCTGACTGGGTCATACTGACAGGTTGGGGAGGTAGGTGCAGAGGGAATGGTCGTGGGCATAGCCCGGATTTTTAGATTCGTGGTAGGGAACTGTTCACCCTAGCATTACTGTTGACATCTGGCCATACTTACTCCATGATAGGAAGGCCAAAGTGTCCATTTCCAAAATCATTTTCATTGGCAGACACCACAAAAGGGCAAACAATGACCAAATACTGAGATCAATTTCCTCCTGTGGAGCCTTTAAAAAAATACACACCAAATCATCGAAATGAGGAAATCTCTAGGCCTCTCGGCCTGCGTCGCCTTAGACATGGAGCCTGGTTCCAGTTTATTGCTGAACCCATTGATCTGTGTACAGTCCATTTATCATTCATGAAAAGAGCTAGTGATCTTCACAGTATATTAGAAGAAACAACTCAGATCATCTGTCAACAGCCCTCTTATTTCTGTTTCCCTCTCCACAGGGATTTCATCTCCTTCGATTCTTCTGGAATTAAAATGTTGCTAAGCAACACAGCTGGGGGTGCTGATGGCAGAATGGCTACAGTCTATCAAACTGTTTAAGCACCTGGAGGGTTTAGTGATGATTTTTTCCCATATTTCTATAGCAAAATTATGTAATCAGAACCAAACTTGTACCCCCCTAGACTTTTCCAGGCTATAGAAACTATAGAAATATCATTTAATATGGAGAGCACTGAAGCAGCCATTTGACAACCTGGGGTTGTTCAGACCCTTTTAAAAAATATCCATTCAGGGACTTTCACATTTGTGAATCCTAGAGGTGGGTAGGGGCTCAGGAGAAGAAGAGAATACTGCCATAATTAGAATGCAGAGGCAACCACTTTTAACAGAGACAATATATAATCTAACAACGGACTTGACATTCTGAGTGACCGGTGATATTCAGCATACTGAACCCCTCTGTGCATATCAACTCAATGTGATTAAAAGCATTTTTTTCAAAAAAATGAAACACTCCACACATTTAGATGCTAGTTTTGGAAATCTAAGCCTTCGTTTATTAAGTCTCAGGCTCTGTTGCTAGATAAATAACCATTAATATTTGGGCACTTTCTTTGGCTTGGTAGGCAAAAATCATTTTCTCACCATCTGTGCCTGAGGTTGAATTTTGGCAAGTGCTAGAAAAGGAAAAAAGCTAGGGAACAGGTGAAAATGAAAAACATGAAATATTTGTCTGGCTGGCCCAACTCACCTCTCACATATATCTAGGATATGAAAGCCTGGCCCTGTGTTGTCCATGTAGAGAGGATGCTAATATAGCTGTCCGTGCAGATTCTGCCAGGTCAGATGACCAAAGGGAAAGGCAATGTTGACAAGGAGTGGGAGCACTAACCACACACCTTTCCTATGGTAGTGGGACCCAATCTGCACACACACACACACACACATACACACATATGCACACACACACACACACACACACACACACACACACACACACACATCTGCCCTTTTCTTACCGCCCTTTCTCCCCCAAGTCTGGCTGGTTTGGAATAAGATAGGGTAGTGGGCTGAAGACATATTACGGTGGAAATCACATGAATCCACTTTTTTCAATCCCTTAGAATCCAAATAAGTCTGTTCTAGAAGACTTGGGTTATCGCAAAGTAATGGGCTCTATATTCAAGTGATTTCCTTTTAAAACATGCTGGGTGTGATAGCATGAGCATGACACTGGCAGAAGACAGGGAAAGAAGAAATCAAAGTGACATTGCTTAACCTAGCTTTGATTCAGAGACATGTTTTTTGAAAATGTCCTCTCTGCTCTGTGCTTCATAACTGTCAATTAGACTCGGTTATTTTTTTCTCTGATCAGGAGGAACATGACCATGTTTGAGGCCAGTTTTTTTTTTTTTTTTTTTGTGAAACATATGTCTTTTTATAGAGCCATCATAGGAAAATAACTTCATTTAAATTAATTTTTCTGGGTTGCTTGGCTATTGATTGAAAATGTGTGTGCTGAGAGGTTCTCTTTTCTTTGGAAATGAGCTCATGATCATTCCAGTGTCCCAACAGCTCCAGTCTGATGCATTCATGTCTCAATCTCTTCAATCTCTAAACTAAATGCTGGCAGGGAGCCTCCACCAGATGACACACAGCTCACAATTTGTGTTCTTTACTTCACTATAATTTGGCTTTGTTTTAGGCATGCTATGAGGAATTATTGCATTAAGAGACTTTGAAAGGCCGGGCGTGGTGGCTCACGCCTGTAATCCTAGCACTCTGGGAGGCCGAGGCGGGCGGATTCTTTGAGCTCAGGAGTTCGAGTCTCTACTAAAAAATAGAAATAAATTAATCGGACAACTAAAAATATATAGAAAAAACTAGCCAGGCATGGTGGCGCATGCCTGTAGTCCCAGCTACTCAGGAGGCTGAGGCAGAAGGATTGCTTGAGCCCAGGAGTGTGAGGTTGCTGTGAGCTAGGCTGACGCCATGGCACTCACTCTAGCCCGGGCAAAAGAGTGAGACTCTGTCTCAAAAAAAAAAAAAAAAAAAAAAAAGAGAGACTTTGAAGAAAAGTTTTTTAAGTGAATTATTTGTCTACAAGTGATATGTGCCTTTAAGGTATAAGAATTATTCTACAAAATATACAAGGAGAGAATTCCTCTTTTGCAATGATGAGACATGAGAAGACAACCCCAAGATACATGTGCCAGAATGTGAGACACGCTGTGAAAGGAGGCAAATTAAAAGGAAATGACATAGTGCAATTCGCCAAGCATTAAGACAGTTACATATTGGGATTACAGCTAATTTTGAGTTTAAAAACATACATTAAAGTAATTTAAACTGATTGGAAAATGGAGTCTAGAGAGTTAACAGTCATGCTGCTTTAATTTATAATGTTTATATGCTTTTTAAAACCTATATTCTCCTTATTTTGTCCCATGGCTTCCTAAGATGATACTTATCTCACCACTGAGGAAGCTCTAGTATATAAAGGATGATAAAATAAATTAAAATGTTAAGGAATATAGCCCATTATGGTGTGATGAAAGGCAACAGGCTTGAATGGAAAGAGTGCTGTGCTAGAAATTTAAAAAACCTGGGTCCTAGTCCCAGCTTTGCCACTTACAGCGTTGGCAAGGCACTAGCACATAGGAGTCTCAGTTTCCTCATTTTAAAGATGAAGATGATCATTCCTGCCCTTTCTACATCAAGGGTAGTCTTAAGTAGCCAACACTGACAATAGTGCTCTGGAAACTACAGCATGCTATGCAAATGCAGTGCATCTTGACTGCAACTGCTTTCTACACAGATGTTTATGTATAGATTTTTATGGCCAGGTAGTCGATGGGCTTATTGAGCAGCAGTCAGGTTTGAATATCAAGACTATATGGTTACTCCAACAAGGATTATGGGAACCACTATGTTCTTCCTCTATCAGGAGTGGGTCTGGGGTGAATAGAATGTTTCTGTCTGGAAAATCTTACTCGTAGAAGACTTTGATGTGTTTAGATTTTACTAGAAGCATGTCTATAGCCCAGCAGGAAAGGGCCCTGTATCTTCTTCCATGAATCTTCCTGGGGGTTTGTGGTAGAGAGGTCGGGGCACCTGACCCAGGGCACAAGTGCATGTGCATACACTCAGACCTCTCTCTCTCTTTCTCTCTCTGCCTCTGTCTCTTTCTGTTTCATGCCTAGTATGATTCCTCCCTATTTTCCAGGTGATCCCACCTTTAACAATCCCTCCTTCTACACCTCATCCCATCAGAGGGGCTCTTTACTTTTTCACTAACCTTGACCCTGAGGATGGGGAAGCCCCCAAAATCCTATTCTAGGTAGGCCGCCTCCATCATGTGGCATTTTGAGAAATTATATGCCAGGGTGAAGGTACTTCTCTGATCCCAAGGAGTGTTTCTGAGCTGATTCCTCTCTCACTACCAGCATTGTACTGTTCGAGGTAGCCTGCTAAGCAGCAAATTGATTTCCTCAGGAGGGATGATGTGGCTAAGGACGGGCTCATAGTTGCTCACTCATTAAACCTAAAAATAAGAAGAAACTTGTCTTTCTTTTATGCAGAAAATCCTTGTGCTGCACTGAAGCTAAAGCATCTCAGGGATCATACAGGATTACATGAACAATATAATGTAAGGCTATCAACAACAAAAAATAGGTAGGAAAAAAAGAAGGAAGGAAAGAAAGTTGCTGTCTGTGGAGTCCCATCCACCATGGCACACATGACATCATATTTCCTTAGGGAGAAAGTGTGACTTAGAAATCTTGCTTGTCATCCTCTATATAATGATCAAACTTCTTCAAAATTCTTTGGCAAAGTAATTCTGTCCCAGTAATTATGTGCCATTAATTGCTATTCTAGTCCAATAGACATGTATACTATATTTATGGAAAATTTAGAGAATCTTTTTGCTTTTGAGAAGCATGCCCTGATTTGTGACATCTAGACTTATGACATTCCCCCCCTCCTGAGATTTACAGAAAACAAACTCAATGAAATATGTTTCCTATATGTTGAAACTGTCAAAGTGAGCGCTTGGATGGCCTAGAGATAGTGTAGCAGCAGACTCATTTTACAAGGCTATGTATTCAGTTACTGCTTTTTTCCATAATCAATAATAATGCTGTCAGTCAAGCATAATATGTGATTTTATTAGCATTGCTCTATATGGTTTTCACATTTTCTGCTTATGTGATTTTCCCTGATGTTCTACTAGCAGATATATCCAAGCTGGATCTCTACAATATGTTTCTTGATAAAAAGGGAAAAATCAACTATTCAGATAGGTTCAAATAAGGGGATATCAGGCAATATGGAAACAAGACAGAAGAACAGTTAACTGCATTGGTTTTGTGTTTCTTTGTTTTGCTTTGCCTTTTTAAAAAAAACTTTTCACGTAGTTGTTCTGTGAGACCCAGCTATACCCTAACCTAGTGGCATGTATTGGTAAATTGCATTGATTGCCTAAGTTCAGAAGAGAAACTCCTCTATTAACAAATGAACTCATCATTAGGGTATTCAGATGGTCTAAAATCAATACCCACAGAATTAGTTAAATCAATTGAAGAGACATATACTGAGAGCACTTGCACAAATATAAAAATGAATTGCTTAATTAGAGCGTTTAAATACATTTAACTGAAATGAACAAAACAGCAAAAGGCAGTGTATCCTACAGGCTGGGGTTTCAGCTGGCAGCAAGCACACACAGCCGGGATGGCAGATTAAGAAGAAAAAATACCACTCAACATCTTGTGACACCTGGATGCCTGCCTGAATGCCTAACTTCACATCCAGGGACTGCAATCTTTAGAAAAACATCATGCGCTATTTTTAACCCTCTGGATAGGTGCATGGAAGAGTACATGGAAACGTCCTGTATTTGAACTTTGAACTTCTAGGAAGCAAAAAACATGTTCCCTATACTTAGAGCATTGGGCTTCCCACATTTTAATTTGACTCATTCCTTTCTATGCATCAATGAATAGGCCTGTGCTACACATAACAGGGGCAGGAATAGAATTTTGACAGGCAGAGATGGGGGAAAGTTTGTTCCAGGTGGAGAGAACTGTGTCTTGCACCTAATAGTCACTTAATAAACATTGATGAAACAAATTAATCAGGAACGACAGGGCAATCTGAGAGACCTGAACACTGTGCTCTGGATATGAAAGAGTGCTGGAGGATCCCAAACTCTGCATTGAGGGAAAAAGAAGCCTCCAGAGGAAGAGCTGAGCTCCAGGCCTATGTGCATCTGGATCCATCCTGCAACCAAATATGAGGCTCTTGTTCACACCCCAAAGAGGAGGAAGTCTGGAGAGGCATTCACAGGGAGAATTCCTATTCCGCTTTCTGGAAGAAGGCTTGTAACCACCTGTGTGTTCCACACTCTTCCTGCAGCTACTGTCTAGCTTTATCCTTATTATCTCTCACCAGGACTATGGCCACTGCCTCCTCCCTACTCCAGTGGTTTCCCTATTCTTACCCCACTTTATGCTCGGCTGCAAGATGAATCTTCCTAAGGCTCCACTTTGATCACATTGCTCTCATTCTCAGAATCCTTCATGGCTTCCCATTGCTGATTGGGTAACATCACCCACCCTGCCATTCAATGTCCTGCCATGGCCAGTTGCATAATAGGTCCTACTTGTCCCTGCACATGCATTTCACAAACATGGCAATCAGTCGGAGATCTATAAGTGTCTCGCCCAAAGATGATATGATAATAGCATTCAGAAGTGCATGGATTTCATAAAGCCTTGTTCCCTTCGCACTGGTTATTTTGCTAGATAGAAGGCCCTATAGTAAGATCCATTTGTCGACTGGCAATTTCCTTTATAACTAAAATTCTACTTCATTGTAACTTAATGAGAAATGTACTATTTTTGGTGAAGAAGCATGTTTCACCCACAAAAGTCATCCATCAACACTAATCATTCTCTAAGTGGAGTAAGTATGGAGACACTACACAAGCATCTCGGTATAGGCTTGAGGTGTTTATTTTTCCTTCATCAGAAGGCCCAATGTGTCACTCAGTTGGTGGGTTTGAAAATTCAATTTTCTTTCTCCCAACCAATTTGAGCCCTCTTGTCCCTGATGCTAGGGGGGCATACCTCACAAAATGACACGTGTCTTTTTGTGGGACACAATCAATACCTAATAGAAGCTTTCTCCCTACCATGTCAAACCAGAAAAAGATGGGAAGAGTGTCTGTGGTATTAATATATAGTCGGTACTCAATGATGTATTCCAATACCTACATGGGAAGCAAATGATGATGATACGTCTTTATTCTTAGCATTCTAGTAATCAGGATTCCCATCCCTTTATAGCATATTATACTCTAGGTGATGAAGCTATATCCATTTTTATCCGTATACAAAATACTGACTGCTTTGTACCTCAGTTTCCTTATTGGCAATTTAGGAAGCTGGAGTAAAGACTTTTCATGGTCATTTTAAGGTCTGGTATTCTTTATTCTAAAACACACAAAGGAGTATTTCATACACATACACACATACACACACACACACACACACACACACGATTCAGGGCTAAATATGGAAACTGAGTCTACCTCCATTAGCAAAAAACAAGCTTTAGCAAGTTTATAAATTTTTAGTCTAATGTTCCAAAGAGATATTTGCTATGTGAAATATTGGTTATATGGTCCCATACATTTTGGAAAGTTCTGCTTCTTTTGTCTGCTCATCCACTTGCATTTTGAATGGTTTATTTTTGGATGGGTTAATCTCAAATTTGGACATCTCTTCAGTGTACTTGTAATGCTTATGCTCCTTTTCTTGATAAATAGAAAAGTAAATATGGCTGCTTAAGAATGAGATAGATTCTGTTTTCCATGCAGACAAGGTCCTTAGTGTTTGCAGCCTTCCTGGTGGCTTTTCCAGCAGATGGCAGATATTTGGAGGGGCAGAGTAAATCATGCTTGAGCCCTAAACCAAAGCCCCAGTAAACTTTTCAAAGCCAGCCTATAAATTTCAAAATCTTACACTTTCAATTTGTCAGAGTGTTCTGTTATGTTTTCACTCAAGATGTTAATATTGAGAGAGACGGCAAGATGGCGGATGAGACAAGCCGCCAGTCAGAAGGTCTCTGCAAAAAAGACAAATTTTAGAAGAAAGAGAAAAAAAAATAAGCGAGCAGAGAAACATAGAGTGGGTGAGGGTCGGAAGGAAGGGTGCCTGAAACTACAGGAGACTCCACGGGAAGACGTTGCGGAGGAGAACTGGAAGGAGAAACGTCCCGAGAGGCTTGGAGACCAGCAACAAGGGTAGGTGGAGCAGTTGACTTCCCCCTCCCTTGCATCTCGGACTGCTGGTGGCTCCTGAGCGGCTGGAGAGACCTGCGGACACCAGCCCAGAGACAGCTGCGGCCAGTGAGCAGTGGCCTCTTGCGGACTCAGCGCCGGGCTCCCAGCCCCTCCTCGGGACACCTCCCCGGGCGCAGACCCGAGCCTTGCGGCAGACGCCGTAGTACTCCATTCTCTCCTTCCCCCTCCCTACCCGCGCGCGCCCAGAAAGACAATTTAGCCACCACACGGAGGCATCTCCAAGGAACAGGACGTTTCCTTGTGGGGCCCTACAACAGACTGAGGGGCAGCTCAGACTGCGAGTTCCCTACCCGCCAGCCCTCCCAGGTGCTACTTGCCTGGGGACTCCAGGAGAGTGGGGCAAATCCCGAGGTGGAGTGAAATCGATCCAGCTTGGGCACCCTGCAGGTGACTCGGGACCAGCGTCTCTCCCCATGGCAGGGTCAGGGATTGATCTCCACGGTCCAGGGGTCAGGCCTGCAGACCAGACCCCGAGCACCCGGGTTGCCATCGCACTGCCCTGGGGCACGGAGGAGGGATCTGTGAAGGAGCGTACTGAGGAGTGTGCGCCTTCAGGGGCGGATCGGGGTGCCTGACCGGCAACTCTCCTCCTAAGGGAGGGCTGTGCACCCAGCTCAGGATAGGATCCTGGGTGCGGAACCTCCCAGCCCATGTCACAGCCAGGGGGGATCCATCGGCCTGGGGCCCCGCTTGCTGGCAGAGGCCTGGGGGAGGACAGGGAGAGGGGGAGATTGGAGGGGAGTGAGACCTGCTCCAGAGTGCAGGTCTTGGACAGCCCCAGCCCCCAAGCCCAGACTTTCAGCTGAGTGGAGCCATTTCAGTCCCTCCCAGCAGCTCTGCACAGAAACAAAGAGCAGAACTTTGACCACTTCTAACAGCAGCTGTGGAGCCTGAGGGCAGGCTTACCCACCCCAGCACCACCCAGACTCACTCCCGGTTCTGCCCCCACTGAGGGGGAGAATAAGGACAGCTCAGGCTACGATCCTGAGTAGGGAACCTCCCACCCACAGCCCATGTCATAGCCAGGGGAGATCCATAGGCCTGAGGTCCTGCTTGCTGGCAGAGGCCTGGGAGAGGCCACGGAGTGGGGGAGAGTGGAGGGGAGCGAGACCTGCTCCAGAGTGTGGGCCTTGGGCAGCCACAGCCCCTAAGCCCAGACTTTCAGCTGAGTGGAGCCATTTCAGCCCTCCCGAAAGCTCTGCACAGAAACAAAGAGCAGAAGTTGATCCCTGCTAACAGCAGTGGTGGAGCCTGAGGGCAGGCTTGCCCAACCCAGCCTGACCCAGATTCACTCCTCCCACTGAGGGGGAGAATAAGGACACACCTGGAAATCCGAGGGCCCCACCCACCACCCGAGGCACAAGAGGGCCTCTCTAGAGGAATAAGAGCTAGCTACAGGACCCAAACACAGCACTGCAGCTCGCTCCTCCCTGAAAGTGTCACCTACTGACAGGGAGGTCATCCTGCACACCCTTTTACTGCATCTACTGATTCATCATAAAGGGTGTGGTCGAATCTCACCCACAAACACCACCTACTGGCTCAGAAACTAAACAGGGTGTGTCAGTATCCAAACAAAAATTTAAAAGCAAGAAGGAACAACTGATCCAGGTGGGAAGGAACCAGCGAAAGAACTCTGGAAGTATGAAGACTCAAACGGAAAGCACACCCCCAAAGAGGAACAACAGCTCCCCAGAAATGGACATTAACCAAACTCAGAACACTAAAATGACAGAAGAAGAATTTCAAACATGGATTGCAAGAAAACTGAATGATATCCAAGAAAAAAT
>NW_012156284.1:581253-590502 GCF_000956105.1 Propithecus coquereli
GGAGGGGGGAGGGGGAGGGAGGAGGAAGGAGGAGGGAAGGGTATTTGCATACACAAAGAGTGCAATGCGCACCACCCAAAGGATGGACATATTTGAAACTCGGACTTGGCGGGGGCAAGGGCAACATACGTAACCTAAACATCTGTACCCCCATAATATGCTGAAATAAAAAAAAAGATGTTAATATTCCTCTAGGTATATTCTAGAATCCTGATTAAACTCAACACTTGGAAACTTCCCATAAACTTAGGCACACATAGTGCATTTCCCGGGACTTGCTTACTAATGACTCCAAGATAGAACCTCCAGGCTCCAACTACGGATTGGGACCCAAATTTGGGCTATGAGAGGACCTTCAATAAAGAACATGCATGGACCAAACAAGGAGTGAGATGAAAGTGCAGAGAGGACCAGCATTGTCTAGCCACCTCCTCCAGCCCAGGGGCAGTGACAAGGGCAACATGGTGAGGGTGTGGCCTCTTATTTCTAGTATTTCAGTTCAAATCTGTATGTAGTGGTCCCCAGCTTCCCAGAGGCAGCTGCTACTCCCACTGCCACCCTCCTCACAGAGCCAGATCTGTGCTGTGTGCTCTTTGTGGATGAAAAGGCTGCGGTCATCTCTGTCATACATGAGAGTCATCTATTCTGAATAACAGATCATACCCATTCTTGTTTCCATTCGGATCTTGAGGAAAGCAGCATGCCCTCATCAGTGTCTGATTTAAGGTCATTGTGAGAAAAGTGCTAAGCTAAGCAAAAGAGCCATTGACTGTACAACTGAAATGCTTATAGATGGATGATTCATAAAGTATAATTGACATTGGCCAGTATTTGGTCATTATTGACCCTGCGATAAGCACAACATGTAAAAACATTGCACCTCTATGCATGTCTGGACGCTCAAGGCATTCTATTATATGGAGATTACAAGTCAAAATATTTGGTACTAAAAGTAGAAGACCTAATTACAATTAAAAAAGTCAGCACACAGGTTTCTCAACAGTCACAGACTTGCCTCAAGCATATTAAAAATCACATCATACAAGCCCTAAGCAGTTTCTTATTAATCTAGTCTCTATGCTAATACAGCCAAATGGGAAACACAATCTTGGGAATATGAAGGCCAATGTTATTCTATTAACCTTATATGTTATCCTATTTACTTTCCTGTCTTTAATGAATAAATTAAAATATCCTCTGATTCTCTAATTACTGGAGAGTCTGAGTATGACAATGTATGGATTTTATTCAGCTACATTCTGTAGCATTAACAACCCAAACTCTATCATTTTGTGGGGGATTTCAATGAAAGGCAATGACAGATAAACTGTTTATATTAAAAGACTCTATCAAAGTTATTTTGCACCCAGTTTCATCCTAATCCATCTGCTGTTTCTAGAGCTCTGACAGGCTGACCTCTCTTGCTGTGTGTGCCATATTGATGTCATTACCTAAGAGGCCTTCCCCAGCCTTTCTGCTGATAACAAAGTAAATGGAAATGCAGAGAAACCTTGGGGAGGTAACAACTTGTTCGGCGTGATGAGGGAGAACTGTGGATACAAAATAGGACTGATTACAGCAGGAAAGAGTATCTGTTGTCACAACTAATGTATTCACTACAGTACATCAACTTCAAAAGAGCTAGCTGATAGCAGGAGTAAAATTTATTGCATCTTTTTCATTAGCAAACTTAAAACATATAAATGGGCTTTCAATTTAACTTGGCTACTCTGTTTTGAACGTTCAGTGTGCACAAGTATCAGGGACACATTCCAAATCTGACAGAATGGTCGAGGTTTCAGCAGCTATGTAATTTAGTTCACTTACAATTATCAAATAGCAACCTAGCCAGTAAGCTGGCCCAGAAACAACAACAAAAAACAAACAAAAAATTGGATCAAATATAAAACCAAAATCAAGGATCTAGATTAAAAGAACGCTTTTTTTGTGTGTGTGTGTGTATGTGGTAATTAGAGATCTGTAGACCAATATACACATACACAGATACACACACACACACACACACACACACATATATATGTATATGTATATATGATGAAGTAAAGGGGAAGACCCAAAAATATTTTTTTTTCTGTAAGTGGTCATATACTTCAGGTGCAGCTCTGCTTTGAATTAAGTACACATTTCATAGGGAACTATGGTAATCCTTAGGCAGAAAAAAAAAGATGGGGTTAAATAAAATTGGGTACACTGGAGTTATTTAAAATAATGTACCCGGACACAACACATTAGAATGTCTTCATGCTCAAGAAAATTTGAATTGTATAGCTCTGCTTGTAAAGCATGAACATACCACTCCAAGCTTTATCTAGAGTCCTTTAGCTGAACCTGGTAACTAATTGAACATTTCCAGTCATATATTTTTCTGAACTTCTAACTGGGCTAAATGAAGTCATCTAAGGTATCAGTCTAATTGACACTAATAAGAAGATGACATTAACGTTAAAATGCTCTAAAGGCAGTTTCTACCAATATCTATCTCTTTACTGGCCTTTATATTTCTAAATTCTGCTGCTTCTAATGCCAATTTGAGATGTTTGGGGTATGAGAGAGCCATGTCTAGATCTAACTCAGCTTCAGAACCCAGGCATTGCGAATCAGCCTGCCACTTGAGTATAACAGACTACAGGGTTAGAGCTGTGTAAATCAAACATCATGATATCATTCAATGAAACATTAAGCAGATGTTTACCTGGTTCTATGAATATGTTCTTGAGGGAGCTCTGGAGTTTGGCCACCACACATTCTAGAAGCCTTTGGAATAGGTCAAATTGTGGATAGCTTAAAACTTTAAAGACAGCGATTTTAATAAACCTGTCAATACAATTTCTTTGTTAAAAAAACATTTGAGACTTATTAGGCTGCTTATATTGAAAGAGAAGCACAAGGTCTATATCTTTAGATCTTTTATTGAACTGCAAGCACAGCATCAATAACTGCTTCTCAGCTGTAAATGAAAATTGATTCCAGGTTTAACTCCTTATTTTCAGGGGTTCCCTTAACCCTGAGAAACATAAGAAGAAACATTTGACAGAAAGAAAAACTGAAGGTTTTAGAGGTATGAGGTGGAGGCATGCAGAGAACAAAATACATTCCCACTCCCAAGAAGCCTGTCCTCCTGGTCAGGCTGCTCCCTAGCCAAACGTCAGTGGGCATCACTTCCTGCTCTGCAGGACTGTCTGGAAAATGGCAATTCAATAAGTGTTGCATTAGGAAGGCCAGGGTTGGATTTTATATCTATGATGCCAACAGTGGCAGCGGAGAAGTAAAAATGCAGTCAGCTGGGTAATGAACATCATGGAGCCCCTAAATTCCAACCATGTCATTGATAACCAACTTAAAAATATATATATCACAACATGCATGCTTATGCAGATAATAAGTAAAAAGAACTATGTCCAATTCCAACACTGTTCTGGATTTTTGCAGTGTCCAATGTCAAATTTAAGTGGTTATTTATTTTCCATTCAGGGATGGCTCCTGAGAGAGAACCAGGGTAAGTATAGCATCACATCAGAGCCTTTTAGCCTTTCTCCAGGACAGAGAGGGACTTAGAAAGAAAAGGTAAGACCTGCAACAGAAGGGTATGAATCAATTCTCCACGCACGTCAACTCTTTCAGAGACATGTCATTTCCTGGAAGACTTGGTTTCCTAGGGGATTATTGGCAATCCAACCTTTCTTCCTGGGACCTTTGGTTTAAAAGTTGTCAGGGCTCAGAGGAAATTTAAGGTTGTTCCTATTTGGTGGATGCCTTTGGGGGCCAGTTAGAACATTCAATCCAGTTCCTAGCAGATCCCTATGGACACCTAGGGCAAAATGAAGGGCAATGTCTATTTCCTTATGGATCCAAAAGAGGGGGCTGCCAGTTAATGTTTAAAAGGGCCACAAGGAAAAATAACCACCTATTTGTGTAGGGCTTATGGTTTTTTCAAAGCATTTTCTTTTGTACTATCATCATTTGATCCTCACAATACTCCTATGAATTAGACAAGATGGGTTTACCTAGTTGATTGTTGAGAGATCCGAGACTTAGAGATGTTAGGCCAGGGGTCCCCAACCTTTTTGGCACCAGGGACTGGTTTCATGGAAGAAAATTTTTCCACATACTGGGGGAGGGGGGATGGTTGTGGGATGATTCAAGCACATTACATATATTGTGCAGTCAGACCTCTCTGCTAATGATAGCCTGTATTTGTAGCCGCTCCCCAGCACTAGAATCACTGCCTCAGCTCCACCTCAGATCATCAGACATTAGATTCTCATAAGGAGCACAAAACCTAGATCCCTCACATGTGCAGTTGATAGCAGGGTTCGTGCTCCTTTGAGAAATAATGCCGCCGCTGATCTGACAGGAGGTGGATCTTATGTGGTGATGTGAGCTATGGGGAGTGGCTGCAAATACAGATCAAGCTTTGCTTGCTCACCCGCTGCTTACCTCCTGCTGTGTGGCCCAGTTCCTAATAGGCCATGGACCCATATCAGTCTGTGGCCCAGGGGTTGGGGACCGCAGTGTTAGGCAACTTGCCCAATATGATACAGCTAGTATGTGACAGGTGGGCTTGAAGCCCCAGCTTCTCTATTCTAAAAACCTGTGCTCTTAATGACTATCTTCCTCTCTGTAAGGCACATACAGCTAATAAATGCTAGGACAAGGCAGAAATTTTTCATTCAAGTTTGCCACATACAGGCTGGAAAATTCATCAGCCGTCTTTAACATCCCATTCCTTGTAAGAAAATGGAAAGTAAATACAGACTTTTTAGATTGTTATTAGTAGCAGTAATGATGATGATGATTAGCATGTAAAGTGGTGAGCACTTCCTATGTGCTAAGCACAGTGTCAAGTGATTTTGTCTATACTAATTCAACTAATCATTGAATACCAGTATGACCCAATGAAGTAGGTGCTATTGCTACCTCTATTTTATATGCACTTAGACCTTTTGCCCAAGCTCATCCAGTTGGAAAGCAGCAGAGCTAGGATTCAAATCCATGTCTGTCCAACTACACAGCTATACACTCAAGTGCCCACCTACACTGTCCCAGCATTGCCACACCACCTTACAACACAGCATGGGTATGTCTGCTTCCCAAATAGTCCCAACTAAGAGAGCGAAATGCAATGAGGAATGTGAAGACAACACGCAGGCTTTTAACAAATATTTTCAGGCTATGATCTCTATTGTGCCTTCATCAAAACCATGTATGTATGTGATGGTGCAGTTCTGACTTTAAAGGAGTCATTAGAAGGTAAAATCTCGTGTTAAAAATGTTTTCTTATAACCCTGAGTCTTCCTGCCTAACCATTTGGCATCTTTAATTTGTATATTATTATTTTCCCATTCTGGCCTCATGCTCCATTTTGCCATTTGAGGCAATGATACTTAGCATTTAAACACATCCCACTTGCTCTTTGGGTCTCTGTGCTGATACTGCTATGGAAGGTGGTGGTGGTGGGGCAGGAAAAGGTAGGCTGTTCTGACTATAAAATAATTGGGACCCAAACACCAAGTTAGAAACTGACACATCTTGATCCTGTGTTTCATTTTCATATATGCATTTGAAATGGATTCTTTTGGGATTCTTTATGCTCCAAATCATGCCATAAGGTCTTAGGAGCTGTTTGAAAAAGAACCAGAGTATATTTACTAAACCTGGACAATCTGAGTTTCCTCACAGGAGTCAGGGTGAGATGATACGGATGAGACAATTCAGGGATGTCTACAGAAAGCATGTCTCCTTTTTTTTATTGGGCTGTGTCTGCATTAATGCAGCTACTGCGTTCTGAGAAGTTTCTAACTATAATGTCAGCTCAAATCAATGGTGTGGTCTGGGCCCTTGGGCACATGCTTTTTTGTATTTGTTTGCATGCTTCCACCCATTGTTATGCTCCAAATAGAATGATTCTGAAATTCTCTTGCTCAGACTGAAGGCTCAAACCTAACTCTAAGGATTTCTGTGAGATTCAAATGAGACAGAGCATCTAAGTTGTGCCTGGCACATAGCAAGGGTGGCTCCAAAGATGGGCGTCTCAGTACTCCTCCTCCTGATGTTGCCAGAGTGCGACTGTCCAGATTACAAGTTGAGGGAATAGTGCCATATTATCTACATGGCATAATATTATCTAAAAGAAAATGATTTTGGTGATTCTTCAATAAGTTAAATGTAGAATTACCATGTGACTCTGCAATTACACTTCTAGGTATAGATCCAAAAGAACTGAAAACATATGTCCATGCAAAAACTTGTATACAAAGGCTCATAGCAGCACTATTCACAATAGCCAAAAGGCAGAGACAACTGAAATATCCATCAGTTGATGAATGGATAAACAAAATTTGGTTTATTCATGCAATAAAATATTACTTAGCCGTAAAAGAGAATGAAGTACTGATATATGCTACAACATGGAAGAACCTAGAACACATGGCAAGTGAAAGAAGCCAGGCAGAAAAGGTTACGTATTGTAGGATTTCACTTATATGAAGTAGGGAAATCCATAGAGACAAAAGTAGATTATGTTTAGCACCATCCCAGGCCTCTACCTACTGATAGTAGCACTCCCAGTTATGACAAACAAAAATATCCCTAGACATTGTCAAATATTCTCTGGGGGCCAAAATTACTCCCGGTTGAGAATCACTGATTTAGAGATTTGAACACAAACCAGTTGAACACTTAAGCCTCCAAAATGTGTTTCTGTCTAACCTCTCCCAGCCTCATCATCTAATCTTTTACTCATTTCATTCTCTAGCCAAACAACTACTTACTGTTCTCCTTTCATGGCTTGAACAACAGTGTCCTTGTGCCCACTTTGTGCTATTCTTTCTGCCTGAAATGCCCTCCCTATCTCTCTGTCTCTCAAAGTTCTCCCCACTTTAAAAGACCTACCACAAATACCAACTTTTCCATGAAGCCCTTTCTGATTTTCTAACTCAATAGGATTTTTCTCTACTAGTTTGTCTCACACTCCATCCCCTTAGTAATTACAAGCCTTTTGGCACATGTTTTCCTTGCTTTCTGCACACATGGCACTGCCCTAAACTGCACATAGCAGGTGCTCAATATATATTAATTAATTTTAAGTTTTTACAGGGGATTTCTTTAATATATATATATATATATCTGTTACAATTTGATATTAAAAGATAAAATAACCCAATTAAAAACCGGCAAAGGATGTGACTAGATATTTCTACAAAGAAGATACACAAATAGCCAATGAGCACATAACAAGATGTTCAACATAACTAGTTATAGGGAAATGTAAATCAAAACCATCATGAAATATCACTGCATAAACTAAGATGGCTATAATAAAAAAGATAGATAATACCAAGTGCTGACAAGGATGTGGAGAAATTAGAACTCTCTTGCACTTCTGGTGAGAATATCAGTGCTTTGGTAAATGTTTTGATAAACAGTGTCATAGTTTCCCAAATGGTTAAACATAAAGTTACTATAGGATCTAGCAATTACACTTCTAACTATAACAGACTCAAGAGAAATGAAGCATGTCCACACAAAAACTTATGTCCAAATGTTCCTAACAGTGTTATTCATAATATCCAAAAAGTGAAAATAATCCAAATATTTATCAGCTGATTAATGAATAAATAAAATATGGTATATTTATAAAATGACATTAGTCAATTAAAAGAAATAAAGTACTGAAATGTACTACAATATGGATGAATCTTGAAAACATTATAATAAGAGAAAGGAACCAGTCACAAAGGACCACTGATGGTAGGGTTTCATTTATATGAAATGTCTAGAGTAGGTAAATCTATAAAGTCAGAAATCAGATTAGTAGTTGCCTAAAGCTTGAAGGACGAGAAGATTGTGGGGTGGTGGTTAAGGGGTGTGGGGTTTCTTTTTGGGGGTAATGAGTGTTCTGAAATTGATTGTGGTAATGGATATACAACTCTGTGAATATACTAAAAGCCATTGAATTGTACCCATTGATTGGGTGAGTTTTATGGTATGTGAATTATATTTCAATAAAGCTGTTTTTACAAAGCAAAAAAGTAGATTAGTGATTGTTAGGGGCTAGGGAGAGGGAAGAATGGGGAGTGACTGTTTAATTGGTAAGTATGTTCAGTTGGAACTGGTGATCAGTATTCTGGAACTGGTGATGGATGCACAACCTTGTGAATGTACTAAATGTCACTGAATTGTATGCTTTAAAATGGTTAATTTTATGTTATGTGAATTTTACCACAATAAAAAATAAAAAGAAGGTGATTTCAACCCATATATCTTTGAAAAAGAGTGTTAGGCCTCATAAAGCCAGAGCTCATTAAACAGTGCTATCATTATTGCTGCTACTATTGTACAAGTATTCTCTTTTGGTATAGAGCTTTCCAGGCTTTTTAACTAAACTTCAAACTCTAAAAGGAGGGATCATTTGCAAATGTTTATAATGTTGTGCCCACTTCTTGCTTCCTGGACTCAGCTAGGGGGAAAAAGTTGTCATTTTGCCTCACTTTAGATCCCCCAGTTCAACCTCCCATCACATTTTAACTGAGAGCCTAAGCCTCACTGAGGAAGGCATGACCTCTAAGGGCAGCATGTCATGAAAAGTTTGCAACTCAGCCATTCTGATCATCTGAGGGTCTCATTATTTATGTAAAGTCAACGCATATATCCTAAAACTCGAGATGATTTGTTTGGGCCAACAGACCCAATGTCATTTTTAAGGTAAATACAGAAAACAACAACTTTATAAACTAAAAAGCATACTGCACTTATGTAATCACATAGAGAGGAAGTCAATGTGCAAAATCTACTTTCACTTATTGTTGAATTCTGCTTTAAACATTTCCATTAAATCTATAAACGTAATTCACCACATAAACAGAAGCAAAAACAAAAACCATATGATTCTCTCAATAGACACAGAAAAAGCACTTGACAAAATTCAACATCCTTTTATGATAAGGACGCTTAACAAAACAGGCATAGATGGGGCTTACCTAAAAATGATACAACCTATTTATGACAAACCCACAGACAACATCATACTGAATGGGTAAAAATTGAAAGCATTCCCACTTAGAACTGGAACCAGACAAGGTTGCCCACTATCTCCACTTCTATTCAACGTAGTGCTGGAAGTCCTGGCCACAGCAATCAGGCAAGAGAGTGGGATTAAAGGCATACGAATGGGAACAGAAGAGATCAAACTCTCACTATTTGCTGATGACATGATATTATATCTAGAAA
>NW_012156284.1:591894-629292 GCF_000956105.1 Propithecus coquereli
CCCCATAATATGCTGAAATAAAAAAAAAAAAAACATTTCCATTAAAAAGTAACTTTTCATCTGTCAAAATCAAAGATCTAGGATTTTTGGTATTGGCTTTTGTTTTACTTACAAATATGATGCTGTTACCATTGTTGTATTAAATGCAGACAGCAGACATGGCAGTCATCAGAAATTAAGTGTGCATTTTACTTTTGCTATGAAGCCCGTGACTCAAGTAGCAGGGGGGTTGCTTGTATTCACTAAATGTACAGCAAGCCCCTGGGAAACAATTGTGAAATTGGCTTAGGCCAGCATGGTATAGTTTGTACTCACCTTGTTCTTGTTCGTGATAAAGCACTAAATTTGCAAAGATGCAACTTTTCACATATTATCAAAAATGCAAGCACAATAAAGTAAAGAAATTAAAAGAGAGGAAAGTTTTCACCATAGAACATTGAAGATGAATTTGATTTTAAAAGTATAGCAGAATGGCAGACATTCTAGTGTGGTACACAACTATAGATAAGCTTTTCTTTTCAGGCTCCTCCTCATGAAATATTTAGTGAATATGGAATTACATATTTGTCCACTAGCTTGAAATACCTTTATGAGCATTCTTTAAACATGGTCTGTTTCATTTTTATACCTTATCAGACTTCACTGGAGGAAGCCCTTGGTCAGGTATCGGCCTTAAAAAAAGGCAATATTTCTGTATTCCTTATCTGAGGTTATAAGCACCTCCAGAAGGACCATACATTCGAGATAGTTCTCTCTCACGGAGAAAATGCACAAGCATCATGGACAGCACACACTACATTGCCGTGCTCATGAGTCATAAATGATACTTGGCCTTTTCAAATCGTGAAGTCCACTCTCATTGGAAATGCTGAAAACATACATTCCTGCCATCTCATTTGGTGGTAAAGTACTGTCAATACTCATAATGCAGAATAGAAGGAGACGAGGGCAGAAGCAAGTTTTTTCTCAAATGCCTTTTGCCTGAAGGGTCGTGTAAGCAGCAAGATGGTGGGTATTGATTCTCAGCTGCATTCTGAAGCAGTACATCTGGGAAAGATGAATGGAGGAGTCACATTTATACCTAAATTAATGAGTGTAAGCTCTAGGCCTCACACTGGAGTCACCAAAGGAAAGTTACACCTTGTGCAAGACAATGAGTAGTTCAAGAGAGGGCAAGCCAATCTGTATTGCTTGCTGACGATCGATCAGTATTTGTGTATGAAAAGTAGAGAGAGGAGGCGAAAGCAGTTTTAAAGAGCCCAACATTTCCTTACTATAGCTTTAATGAAAGCATGAGCTAATTCAGTCTGTTTTAGAACACTATGCCCATCTTTGCTTCTTTCCTTCTCCCCAAAGCCCAGAAGTGAAGCAGGGGAAGCTTGTGGATGTCAAAACCATTCTAGTTCCTCTTGCTCCCTCTCCTCCGGCCCCAAACCAAGCCCTAAGCTCTTCCTACCTGGTAGAGCTCAGTGGCAGTGCACTGAGTGGTTAAGGTCTTCACAGGCTCAAGGTCATCCTCATCACTGCTCAGCTTCAGGTCATCCTCAAGCATCCTAAAAAGAAATCAGAGTGGTGTTCAAGTTAGAAGGAGCCTTTTCTAAATCGTTCTCAAATATATCTTGTAATGAGGATAAAATATTGGAGCTACAATCTGACAGCTGCAATTCTGTCAAAGGTGCAGAGGGAGCCAAGATTCTTTCAGCTAATTAGATATTTGAGCTCATATTTATGTCATACTCTGCACACATCTTCCCTCTCTACCTTCCCCTAAATCAAGAGGAGAAAAAGACTATTTCAGCATCTCCAGAGATGACTGGAGTCTATATATTTTTACTACTAAAAGTGCAATAAATGTACTGATCAATCACTATGTAGGTGGGACGTGGCATTGAATCTCCACAGAACAAGGTGCTCTGAGCCTCCCATGAAAGAACAGGGGCATGATAACAGCCCCTAGCTCTAGAGGCTGTTGTCGAAGCCTGCTGGGGCTCTCTGGATGACAGAGGCAAAAGGCCCAGTGAACTTCTACTGCCTTTCAGTGCCCTCTGTTGCTGGGGAGCTCTGTGGCCACAAAAGAACTGGGTGAGAAATGACTAGTCATTAACCTTTTGATATATGACTGATCTCTTCCTGTAAAATTTGATCCAAAAGATGTAAGCCCATGATGTGGATAAGAAATCTTTCTCTCCTAAGGCAAGGCACCTGAAAAATACGATTGGTGTGGACTTTGGTGATGAACTAGCACTTTCAAAATTATTTATGGAACACATAGAGCCTTTTGTTTCTACAAGGGTATGAATACCAGTACCATCTCGTTTATCTCCAAGTGTGAACTACAGTAGAAGGAATGGCTTATTACCTTAAAAGTCCAGTGAAACAGCCTTCAAAGTCCAATTGGTGTTCATGTTTTATTTAGTAAGTACAACTTTAGACCCCATCCTAAGGCTTCAAGAGGTGACAGTCTCAGTCTCTCTGGATCAATTACCATTTCCCAAGCATGTGCTGCTCTTTCTGGCTCCTAGCTCAGCATTAGGCTCAGCTCCCAGGAGAGAATACCCTTCTTCAACTCTGGAAATCCTGTTTTTCCTCCATAGCCCAAGTCAGATCCCACTTTCTCCACAAAATCTTCCTAGAAAGAACCTTCATCTCAGAAAGCAGATCTTTTGCCTCTGCCCAATCCCAAGCTCTGGCTGGATCACAACACTGCTTCCCACTGAGTCCCTCGCTAGTCCCCAATTCCCAGGTGGGGGGAGGGGGAAGCTCTTTCATCTTCCTGTTCTTCACAGCATCTTCCCACTGGCCTCATTCTCCAGACAAGGAATGAAATGTTCAGAGAGGTGAACTGCTTTGCACATGGTCACACAGCTACTTAGTGCTAGAGCCAATCCTGAAATTCCCATCACTGGATTTCCACCTGTGTATTTTTCAAGAAGGAAAGCTGAAAGGGAAAGGGCAGCTTCTAATTTGATAAATAGGGGAAAACGTTACATTAGGGGTTGTGTTCAAATGTTAGAAAGAGATTCAGGTGGGAGTGGATATCCAATAACTCTCCAAAGAAAGCACAGTTTCCTCAATTTCATGCTCAGCCACATAGGACCAGGATGTGTTCTCTGAGGTCTGCAGACCAAAGACTGATATAAAGGATGATTGGTGGGAAGGACAACTGTTAGAGTTGGTTTCAGATAAACTAAATTTGCAGGATTTATGACTGTCCTTCAAAAGACTAATGGCTGTTTTGACGATCTGGGAGAAGGAGAAAAAAAATGTTTCATGGTATTTCTTTTGCAGTTGCAGGCTTATGACTCTGAACAAATAATTCTTTACAACATATTGTGGGAAATGAAGACTGTAACATTCTTATAAGCTATAAAACTCAAATATTTAAAAACTACTCATACTTATTATAAAAGGCTTCATTTTCCAACGTGTAGGAATATCTACATATTAATTTACATCTGAGAATTTGGCAAAATAAATAATAAATGATTCTTGCAGTTAGAGGGTCCATTCTCTGTGTCAGAGAAAGTGCTAAGTATTTGACCAGAAGCATGGAATTTGGTCCTTGCAATGACCCTGTGAAAGAGGGCCCTGTTATTAGGCCCACCTTCCAAATGGAGACTCTGAAGCTTAGGGAGGTTAAGGAACTTGTTCGTGGCCATATAGCTAGAAATCATGGAAGCAAACATGGAACTCAGATCATCTTCAGCCAGAACTTGAGGGTACACAATGTTTTCCTAGATAGTATAACTTATAAAGGATGGCATATTAAATAAAACCAACAGCAACAACAGAAACCTTCACAAAACATGTTAACATGAAGTCAAGATATTTGAATTCAACTGCCGACTAATCATAAATTCTGATCTTTGGTAAGGCATTAATCAGCTCTGGGCCTCATTTGTGTCCCTCATCTGTTCAGTGGGATAATACTTTGGCTTTCTCACAGGAGGGTGGTGGTGAGCAGAACAGGAGCTAATGCATGTAAAAGTGCCTTATGAAAGCATAAAATTAATGCAGGGTACAATTGTTTGGAAAGATATTAATCATATCAGTTGGAAATAATGAACATCATTAATACCAATAATGAGTAATCATAAGCAGAAGTCTCCATGTACCTTTGCTCTTCTTTTAATTTGCTGAACAATCTAAAGGTAAGCCATGGTGACTTGGGAAATGTCTAAGGGTATCTCAAGGCCAGATCTAGCAATGGGCTCATGGTCTTCAGGCTGCTCTCTTTGGGTAGAACTAGCACACCCAGAGCCAGAGCATGGAGGCCTGAACTCAGCAGTTATTTTACTCTCCAATCAACTCTATATGATTTTAACACAGAAATGAAATACCCTCCAATGTGCACTTCTGAAAATAGGCAGCCAATCTACATAGTGTTTGACATTAACCACCCCCCTCACCATGCAACAAGCTTGATATGGACTTGGTTGTTAATAAAGGACAATTTGATGCATATATTCAAGTCCCAGTAAACACAAGTCAAGGAAGTAACTAGGAAGGCTAGGAAGGCACACTACCATTAGTTATCTCTGGAGGTGTTAGGCATTCATTTCATTCCACTTTTTCCCTGACCTATTAAGCTTTATTATTGAATGTACATGTACTTGTTTGTGTTTTCATTCTTGGCTAATGCTGAACATTACTCTAGGGAAAGCACAGGATTATGAAAGATTTTGGATTTAATTATTATAGCAACACCATTCACACCCACTGCAGTTAAGGTTGTCTCAGCAGAAAAATGGTAATCTCTTTTCATAAGGTTATAATTCCATAGACAAGTTCATCACACATTGGATATCACAAAGTGTAAAAAAGCATGCTCATATAAATGAATGCCTGTGTGTATCTTAAGAAAAAGAAAAACAAAAACAGCAATTGTTGTTCAACTTTCCAATTAAATGAAAATAGAATCAATTAGATTCCTTAGTGATGTCAGATGTTTGTTCAGGGTCTAGTAGTTCACAATGTCTGTCTTTGTACAAAAATGCTCTCTTTTTATTATTACTATGACCTTTAATTTCTATAGTATTAAGAAGTTGAATAGTCCTTAAAAATGTGTTCAAAAAATCAAGTCCTTGCCCTGAGGAGATGATCCTATAAAAACTCTAATAATGAAATTTGGGCTAGATGAGATAGAGTGAACCAAAAGAAGATTTTCTCTGTCCCTAATT
Source organism: Propithecus coquereli (assembly GCF_000956105.1). Lineage (NCBI taxonomy): Eukaryota > Metazoa > Chordata > Mammalia > Primates > Indriidae > Propithecus > Propithecus coquereli. Next base: position 597,075 of record NW_012156284.1, read on the forward strand.
GTCTGGGCCTCAAGCTGAACCTGGTAGCCTCCAAGGGCTCTTTGCATTGGAACATTCTAGGACACTATGATGTGACATGCCCCATGTGAATTGTAAGCATAAAATCCTAAGACCAGTCCCCATAAACTTTGCCAATTTACATACTGGAATGCTTAGGTGATTTTGAAGAGGAACAAACAGAGTGCTTGAAACATTATTATAGAAGTTTCCATGGATATGAAGCCCTTGGTTATGAAGCATTGGATTAAGAGCAAGGGCTTGAGTGCCAAACAGACCTGAGTTCAAATACAGGAATTTCTAGTGGGTTTGCTTTCTTTATCCAGTTAATAAAACTCTTTGAAGTTCAATTTTCTCACATGTTAAAATGAGCAATAATAATACCCACTCTGGAGGATATTTAGAAGGTTAGAAAAAAAAACATTTATACAAATTGCCTAGAAGTCAATATAGGTGGCTATCATTTTCATCTTGGTTATTATTGCTATTTTCATTATTATTGTCTGATAAGTGATGTTATAGAAGCAGAAACAATAAAAAAAAAAAGCTCTGGTGGTGACCCAGAGAATGACACAGGTATTAAACCACCAATCATGACTGGAAGCCCTTGACCAGACGAGAAGAGGTTCATAGACCATTAAGGAGTTTGGAAAATCTCAGGGCTTGGATTTACTCTTCTAGAAATGTCCTAAACCCATCAAGAGTGTCTTGAGTTTCCTGATAGCCTCCTGGAGTGCTTGAGACTCAATGGAGATTTTAAAGCCAGTTGCAAGAGGAAACACTCAGACAATTCCAACTGAGAGTTAAAAATAAGAGTGGCCCTGATGTCCTGATCCTTATACCTATGGAGCTACCTGTAGATCCAGAGAAATGAACCAAGGATGGCTCCCACTGGAAGTTGTTCCCACTTTGAGCACCTTGCCTTTGAGCCTGCCATTTTCAGGAGGCAGTTCCTACACACAACTGGCCCTAAGTTTTGTGTATAAGACTGAGCTTAATAGATCAACTGTTAGTTGATCCAGAATCCTTGCAGAGAAACAACCATCAGGGCCCTGAGTTGTTCTCAGAGCTTGCAAGTCTATATAGTGCCTTTTGGTGAACTACAAAATGGTGCTCCTCTGGACAGACAGCATCACTTGATACTGGCTAGGTTTCCAGCTTTCAGGTGTCTATGATGCTAGCAACAATGTTGGCGGCCAATTCTCAGATGTACCCTGGCTCTTATAGTTGCAAGTGCTTGTAAATGCTATCTGTTTCACTGTGTCTCTGTGTCACCATGTCAACTAATCACTTAATGGAGATATCTATAACATCCTCAACATACGGCCATACAGCCTTTGTCTGATGGGTAGCAGAAAATATCCTTCTGTTGTTCACTATCTTTAATTGTGAGAACATTCTGCCAGTTAGGAGTTGCCATGTGCTTTCCTGTACCTTACACTCAGTAGCCAGAGTTTTGGTCTCGATAATAGTTCACGCTTGGAGACTGTACTTTCAATAGTGTTAGAGACAGAACCAGTGCTGCTACCTCTGTCATGCAGGAGAGGGAGGAGGCTGTTTCACTTGGGTTTTATAGGCTCCTAGCAAAAATGAAGAGTCATATCTTCTGGCACAAATAGTTTGGAGTCTTCTGGTTACTAGCCTAAAATATCATTGTCTTCCTGAATACCCAGAGCTGATAACAATCAGAGTAAGTTTCTGTTGTTTCCAAGTGAATAACACAGCTGAGTTTGGGGAAAATACCACAGCCCAGAGAGTCTGAGGGATGCCTGAGGACTTGCTCCATCTCAGCAGGCAAAGTCTTTCTGTGGGCCTTCTTCTACAATAGTAACTTAGTTCTCTTGACTCCTTAAAGGGCACTTCCTCTTTATAAAGTAAGCTGAAAGGAATGAAACATGACTAGTTTAGAATTACTCAGGGAAGTATATATTTTCCTATCTAGTGCTTTGTAGTCTCTGCAGTATTGAGTCATTTTTCTTTCTTTCTTTTTTTTTTTTTGTTGGTTATTAAGGCAGGTGATAAGGAACAGACAGTGATATTTTTCAGGGCATTAATTCTGTTTCACTGAGGCAAAGGTGCTCGGCCTTCCCCCCCACCCCCTCAGGAGGAGCTGCATTTCATTTTTCCAAGGTTTTAACTTAAAAGTTTTTGATTCAATGACTACCTCACTGGGAATCCTGGAAAACCCCAGTCTGAGGGCTGTGGCAGTGACAACCTGTTTGAAATCAGTACTGTACTTTATAGGGACAAATCTCCAAGATCTATCAGATGGGGCCATCTGACCCAGTGTCATGAACTAAATTGGATTGTACACGTTGCCATGGGCATGTGGGCCAGGGAAGGAGTATCTTCTGTAGCTAATGGCCCTTGAGGGGTTGCAGAAAATAGGCATCTCATTACATACCTGGGTTCCTTAGAGTGAGAAACAGGAGTTCCCTCAGAGACCATCTAGTTCAGGAATTGGCCAACTGCAGCCCCCAGCCAAAAGCAGCCTTCCCCCTGTTACTATAGTGCCCACTAGTGAAGAACAGTTTTTATATTTTAAAATGGTTGAAAAAATCAAAATAATATTTTGTGACACATGAGAGTTATATGCAACTCAGATTGCATTATCCATAAATAAAGTTTCATTAGAACACAGCCACTCCCATGTATTATGTATCATCTATGGCTGTTTTTGAAATATCATACAATGGCCAGGTTGAGTAGTTGCAACAGAGACCAAAGCCTAAAATATTTACTATCTGGGCAATTAGAGAAAAAAGTTTGCTGATCCCTGCTTGAAGCCAATGGTTTTTAAACTCTTAAACTCAAAATATCCTTTCCTGTGCCACCAAATGAAATCTTATAAGAAACCCCAAATAAAAAGTAGATTAAAGCATTGGAGAGCCCCAGGGATTCAAGGAACATAGTGTGAAAACAACTCATCTAGTAAAGTCTCCTCATTTTATCGAGATAATTGTGGCTCCATGGATATTGCATAGCATTTAATCAGAGAACCTGAGCTTAAGTTACTTAGCCTCTCTGAAACTCAGTTTATTCCTCTGTGAAATGGGAATAAAAATAATATATATCTCAGAGATTCAGTTAGTGATGAATAGTCTGTTTGGTCAGAGTGCTAAGTTCATAAAAAAACAATGGTAGGAAAAAAGAGTACCTATCCTTTCTCTCGGTGCATTGCATATGTGATATGGATTTATATCCATATTGCATACATAAGCCAAAGCTAATAGTGTGAACCCTGATGTATATGACTATTGACTTGAATCAAACTGCCACCTCCTCAACCTTGGAATTCCTTAGAATTGATCACATAAATTCAGCACAATACCAATTTTCTGCTCTACAGTCATTATTTTGGATTTGATTTTCATTTTCTTGGTATATTTCTCTGGGTTATATAATTTTCTCCCAGTGTGAAAACTCAAGTTGTCATGCAAATGAAAGAGTGCCTAATAAAATTCAGATGGCTTTCAGGAATATGTTACACACACCAAAACACTATTGTATCATTTTTCAGGAGTATGTGTGTGAAAACAACTAAGAGTAGATTTCCCCAGAGAAGACCATAACCCATTGGATCAACCTGGACCTTAAAAAAAATGTTGGGATAATTCCAAAGAGGAAAAGAGAATTGTCTGTCTTAAAAAAAAAAATCCCAAGCATGGATCCTGATAGCTGACATTTCACTATTCAGTAGGACTGTACAAGTCACCTTGAAAGAATTTCCTTTGAATCATACTGGGCAATATGGAAAGTCATCAAAGTGAAGTGATTCATTCCAGACCATTCACTGGGCCTGGTATTTGTGAGTGAGATTGCTGAAAGCAAAGAATAGAGACTGACTAGAAGAAGGAGGCAGCAAGGAAACCAGTTACACTAGCATTGTAGTAGCCCAGGTAACAGAAGGAGGGTGGCCTGGGTCAGGGCATGGACAGGGACAATAAAGATGGGGGAAGAAAAGACTCCAGCTTCTAGAGACATTTCAGAGTTAAAATCATCTGAACTTGAACACTGATGATCCTGACATCCAAGACAATCTTAGCCACTCTGAGGGCACTGAATTTCTATCAGGAATTTCACCAAACACCAAAGCATTCCCTCACACTAGGCTGCCTCTCTAAATTGAATATCTCTTCATTCTCACGAGGCTCAGATACCTGTGCTAGAACCTTTGCTAATGGGCAGAGGAGTGTCTCTAGTACTCAACCTTTCTCCTTGGAGACAGACCCAGTTAGCGCCACTCTCAAGTGATGAGGAAAGACAGATTTCTTTCCAAGAAGCCTTCTTTGTGGGCTTGCACCTCTCAGCCTTCTTTTAGCTTCTTAGAGCAACCATGGCTGATTAGAGAGAAGAAACCCCTGTGGTTACCTCCAAAGTACCTCACAATCGCAGAGCTTACTTCATTACTCATCTCCCCACATCAGCTCCTAATTGTTAAAGGATTAAGTAAAGAACTCCTTTATGAAGCCGGTCCATTAATCTCCTTCTAAAGAAACTCTCCAAAACAACTGAAATATTAAGTTGTCATTAAGTGCACTACAACTCATGCCTGCTGAAAGCCATTGTGCCTTACATTAAGCTCAATGGAAGCAAGGAGCGATTCTTAGTTATATCTGAGGCACTGCAAATTCTCAGCTCCTGGTAACAGAGCTCTTTAGCTTGGAGTGTTTTAAACTATTTCTCAAACCTATTTCCAGAGAAACGTCAAGAAGGGCTGTTTACCTGAATTGACACAGTAGGTAGGATTTCCCTCATTCTGATGCATAAAGAATTCACATTTTATTTCAGATTGTTTAAGCAAAATATTCAACCCTGACAATTTAGGCCCAACTAAAATGTTGACAGCAACGTTGCTCAGTTGTTTATAAAAATCCCACCTGATTTGTATGCTCAGCTCTTTCTGCTGCACCAAAATGACTCCTGTTTAGAGTAGGAGGTAGATTGTCTTCTAACCCTTGTTCATAGTTTTAACTCCATGAAATCCTAGAGCTGGATAGGCCTTCTTGGGCTCATGTAGCTCGGGACTGCTTTGAGCATTCCAGCAGGTGAGTATACATATCACTTGATACACATATACAAGACAGAACAAAGTCAAGGCCAGGGCCTGGCTAATTCGACTAATAAAGATACAGAGATCCACTTTTAGATTCAGAGAATAGTTTAGTACTTACATAATAAAAGAAAGGAAGACTTGCCAAAGGTGCCAGCTTACCCCCATCTTTTTCCCACACACCGGAAAAGAGGACACCAAAATAAAAGGGACCAGATGACTGCAGAGCGAGTTACAGGACACTCTGTGGCTGAGCAGCTTGTTCTAGACTTCAGCTTAGCAAGCAATCTTATAGGTTGGAGTTCTATGCTACCATGGTTGGGTCAGAAAGGTCCATACCTCATGAGAACCTGGGAGGCAATGGGAAACTGTTTTGTGACAGTATCCCAGAAGAGACAGGGAAGCAAGTGGAAGAGAACTTTGAAGTACACCCCATGATCTTCTCATCCTCTCATGTTCTGAGAGGATCACTAGTTGTTCTGCCAAGATTAGTTGCAGTTCAAACTTATGCCATGTGGCCAATTTGGATACCTGCGGAGTCTCCGCGGTAAAGCTATTCCCCTACGCCACCAGCCATCCTAGTCAGTTGATAACTACTCATTACAGGATCTGCTTTTCAGATCCCGGTGCCCTGCTGAACATATTCTCATTTACTAATGTGTCATGTCAAACATGCTGCCCGCATTTAAATTCTAACAAAGGCTGGCAGTGTCATTACCATAAGCAGAACAATAACTAATGGACTTGTTTCTCTGCTAGGGGTGGTGCATGTGAGCTAAGCTAGCCATAGCTCATCATGCAACATCCCTTCAGGTCCTGGGGCACACATCTGCAAGAACTAGCCAATATTCACAGTCTGCAGAGACCAGTAACTTTCCACTTTGCAAAGCTAATTGACTTGTATGTGGCTACTGAGCACAGTGAAGGGCTCAGAGTAGAAATAGACCCTGCTCTGTGGACAGATAGGCCCAAGTTCAAACTCTCACTAGCTGCATCACCTGGGATCAAATCCCTTGAACTTCTATGTGCCTCAGTGAAATAAGAATCACAATAGTGCCACCTTACAGGATTGCTATAACTATTAAATGAGATATCCCACTTCAACCCCTTCTAGCACATAGAAATCACCCAATCTTTATTATATGTTGTAATTATTTGGCTCAAGATAGTTCAGCCTGAATTATCCTAAACACTTAAGATGCCATTTTATCTGGAAACAAGGAAAACTAGAGAAATGTGTTCTCGTATTAAAGCAAAAATTGAAGGAAGGAAAAGAATTGTACCTTTGGCACAAATAGCTTTTGTTTGCCAAAAACAGAAAAAGATAATTTTTTTGGTATAAAGAGAACTTTTGTTAACATTAGTATACCAACTTTCTCAAATATGGAAAATTCAAATCTATGTAAAATGCAACTGAACCATATATCATAAAATATTAATCTACCAGATTCCAGGAGTACAAAAGCAGTTTGATATGAGAAGTCTATTCGTAGAACATGTCACATCATCAACAAATAAATGATGAAAACCATATGATCATCTAAATGGATGCCAAAAATATACTTGATAAAATTTCATAACCATTCCTGATCCAAACCCTTTAAAAACTAAGTAGAGAAGGATATTGCCTTTCTAGATTAAGAATATGTAACAGTAAACTATCAATCTAAATGTATGTTTTAGTAAGTATAGAAGGTTAGATCAATTTTTAAACAGATACTTTAAAACACAAATGAAATCACATATGACTGTGTTTGAAATGTTTTTCAAAATCTGTATTAATGTTGATTCATTGGGTAGACAGAAGGAACACAAACACACTAATATCATCCAATGACACCATTTGCTCTGATAATTACTCCAATTTAAACAGTTTTGAGGCATCACATATGGCTTCCAAAGGAATGCTTTCCATGTAGGTAAAGACAAAATCAGAAAGTGACATGAAAAGCCTCAGTTTCCATTTCCATGTTTCATAAATTATTAATCCTTTAAAAACACATCATCATTTTATTGACATTCACAACTATCTGCTAGCTTTATAAATGCAGAGATGCTGGGTAATCTGATTGAACATTTGATCCTATTGTTTAAAAAAAATGATAATTGTTTTACAAGGGGCTCCACGAAGTCTGGGCATATATTTTCCCTAAGTAACACTATGAGGCATGCGTTTCCCCCGAGAATTCAACATTTATGTTGATGCACTTGGCTGCAGAGCCAATCTTGCACTGGCTCTAATACAGAGGAATTTTCTGAACATTTTGAGTAATGGGACTGAAATAATTTAACAGCTCTTTCTATGCATGTTAAATGAATTACATGATATATTTAGTTTTTGCAGAAAACTTGTTTACACTATAAATTATAGCACATGGCACAATCACATTGATGTGGAAAGCCAGCCATGGTGAGTCATTTTGGTCATCTCTCTCCAAATTTCGACTTAGTGCAAATGAATTCTCTATGGCTCACTAACATACCACGGGTGTTTCTTAACCCTGTGACTCTGCTGAGCACATGTAAGGCCATCATCTCAGCACTGCCATTGACTCCTAAACAAGGGCTGAACCAGGTGATTTCTGAGAGAGAGGGATTCTCAAGATAGAGAAGGGTACACCTTTGAAAAGTGACATGCAAAATCTAAACTGTTCTGTACTACCATATAGTAACAGATTACAAGGGATTGGCTTTCTAATTCTGAAATACAGAAATAACCTAGGTGTCTAATGATCAAGGGCTTTGGCAAATCCAATTTCCTCAAAAGTGACAGCATATTAAGGAAAGAGCAAAAAGTTGGGAGCTGGATAGACTAGGGGTCCAGTCGGGGCTCTTGCATTTACTAGCTGTGCAAATCTAGGCAAACTAATTGACTTCTCTGAGCCTCCATGTTTTTGGTCTCTAAAAATGAGACTGCTGCTAACTATTTTGCAGGGTTGTTGCAAAGAGTAAGCAAATTAATATATGAAAAGAGTCTAATTGTGAGTGCTTAATAAATGCTACTACTTCTACTATTGCTGATATTAGAATAAACTGGAGCCCTATTCTATGCCAATGCATTCAGAAGCAGATTGAAAAGAATCATTGCAGAAAAAATTATCAGGTCTCTGGTTGAAGAAAGCAGTTTAAGCAACAACAGAGAGCCATCAGAGTAGGTTTTACATATAGTAGATGAACATCATATGAAACTGGAGATCTATTCTTTCCTATTTTGGCTTCAGGTAAGAAGGTAGCAATTCTGAATACTTGTCCCAGCACTGGACTATTTCTATCCTGTTATTCATAAACTCACATTCTTGAAAGATGGGTAACTAGCTATCTAGAGAAACAGAAAGAGCTATAAATATAGATATATGGAAAGCAGCAGATCCCAATACCAGCCAAGACTTTTCATCTAATATCTTTGAAATAGAATCATTCTAGGAATAACATGTTAGTAAAATAAAAGCACTTTTCAGATCACACCTGTCGGATGTATAATTGTGACTTGAGGGATTACACCTTGCCTCTGTCTCACAATAATTGAAGTCAGCCAATACTAGCTAATAATGATGAAGACTTACTGAGGTCGGCTTAATGCATGCCAGACATTCATTTCTCTAAGTGCTCTAATGGTTCACTTCATTGACTCTTCCCAAGGAATTTGGGAGGATGTACTTGTATTTACTCTGTTTTCAAGAGAGGAAACTCAGACTTAATAAAGCTAAGAAGATAACTAACAGAATGGAAGAAAATACTTGCAGATCATATATCTGATAAGAGTCTAGTATGCAGAATATATAAAGAACCCTGGAAACTCAACAATAAAATGATAAGTAACCCAATTAAAGAATGGACAAAGGATCAGAATAGACATTTTCCCAAAGAAAATACCACTATGGACTGAGTGGTTGTACCCTCCCCCTGTTCATATATTGAAACTCTTAATCCTCAATGTGATGGTGTTAGGAGTTGGAACCTTTGGAGGTTAACTAGGTCATGAGGGTAGAGCCTTCATAATGGGATTAGTGCCCTTTATGGCACTAAGAAGAGACTCCAAAAAGCTTGTTTCCTCTTGCTCTCTCTCAACCACGTGAGGAAACCAAGAAGAGGGCCCTCACCAGAACCCAGCCACTGGCACCCTGATCTTGGACTGCCCAACATCCATTTATATGAGAAATAAATGTTAGTTGTTTAAGCCACCTAGTCTATGGTATTCTTGTTATAGAAGCCCAAACTGACTAAGAGCAAAAGACAAATGCCCAATAAGCAGATAAAAAAGCCACTCAACATCATCAGACATCAGAGAATAGACACAAAGTGGAAACAACACAAATGACAATGAACTGATAAGTGGATAAACGATGATGTGGTCTATCCATGCAATGAAATATTATTCAGTTCTAAAAAGGAAGAAAGCACTGACACATACTGCAACATGAATGAACCTTGAAAATATTATGTGAAGTGTAATAAGCTAGTCACTAAAGGCCACATATCACATGACTCCATTTATATGAAATGTTTAAAATAGGCAAATCAATAGAGACAGAAAGAGACTGGTTGCAGGAGCTAGTATGATGGGGTATGGGCAGTGACTGACAATGTTATGGAGATTCTTTTCGGATGATAAAAATGTTCTGGAATTAGATAGTGGTGACAGTTGTACAATTGTGAATATACTAAAAACTACTGAATTGTACACTTCACGATGGCGAATTTCACAGTACCTGCATCTCAATAAAACTGTTATTTAAAAAAAAAAAAAGTCTCACAGTTGGCCAAGAGGGGAAGGTGGGGCTGGGATGGTAACCCACAGCTGCCTGATATCAAAGCCCATGTCCCTAACCAGTCTGCTTACTGGCCTGCTTGACAGAAAGTGGCAGAATGTCTCCAATGCATTTCTACTCATATCTATGGAGAAAAATACAGAGAAAAAGAGCTATTTTTTCCACCTAATCCCTTTCTTCTTCTGTTCTTCCTACATTAAAACTTCAATTGATACAGCCAACAGAAGCCTCACCAAGGGAAAAGGGCTTTGTCTTTTCTAGGAGAGACAAAGCATTACATTAAAGAGACAGCTGTCTGGATGGGGCAGGGACCAAGCCAAGATCCTGCATGCAAAGACTCCTCTACCCCGACTTCCAGAATTTAGAATCTCCAAACCCGAGGCTAATAAAGATAAAACTCTGTGTGGTGGCCCCTCTAAATAGTACAAATCGCCTGTCCCCGCCCCCGCCCCCAATAAAACCCATAGGCAGGCACGTGTTTAATATGGACTGCCAACTTGGATGCATTGCTCTAATCGGACATCAGGGCTGATGGAAGGAAGCTCACATTTTAGTGGTTACGGGAGAAGCTGCAGAGAAGAGCATACTATACAGGAATTCATCAAGCTCAGGTAAAATGGGACTCTGAATCTATTTCAACAGAGGGAAAGGGTGTTCATTCTTGCTGGTCTGCACTGCAGGCCACCTGGATTGCGGCAGTTTCTCCTGCTGAGCCCACACCAGGCCTGGTCCTCAACTGGTAAATAGATTTTCCAGACCCTAACACGTGTGATTAGGTAGCCAGGCTTCTATCAGGGCCCAGCACTGGCATACAGCTCCCACGCTAATGCAAATGTTAGCTCACAAATCCAATTTAAGTTGGGGTTCCCTTCAGCTGAGAGATAATTTCCCTTTAATCCTCTTCTGGTTGTCTAACATCTAACCTTCACAATCTTAGATATGACACTGTAAAAATGTCCACACTGCTCTTTTTCATGCAGAGAGTGTCTCCCCACACATACACTCCCATCACCAGTGACACTGTGTTTCTAATCATTATCAACATTCAGAACTCTTTGGCCGCCTTGAACTCCACACAGACCTTGCTGCTACCTCCCCCACCGCCACCTTCCATTCCCAGATCTGGCCAAGGAAAACACCCAGAGCTGCTTGGAGGAAGGATGCCTTGTCCCTGGGCCTGCTCTCCATGAGATTATGAAGGCCACGCTAACTGCAGGCTAGGTCCAAGTGTGGAATATTCAGTTGTCCCCTTGGTTTTTTAACCACGAAGGAATAGGGGTGTCCCCCTCTTATTCTTCTTGCCTTTTGTTATTTTTAATCGCCCACCTATCAGTGCCAAATTGCTTTGTAACTGTCTGTAGAGCTGGAATCTGACAGAGATAGGTGTTATTGTTAATAGGAGCCTTCACTTCAGCCCATTTAACTTGCCTCAGTTTGACAGCTTCACAATAGCCACCTTCCCTTGAAAGAAAACTGTGATTTAGGGGAGAGAAAATGTGGGATAACATCCTGATCTGTCTCTTGGTCTCCTGTGGGTTCTCTTGGCACAATGTCCCACCACAAAGCCAGAGAATAAAGTACCACAGGAAAACAAGATTGTCAGAAGCTAGGCTTGGTTAAAGACGCTGGGAAAATCCACAGAGTAGAGCTACTAACAAAGAATGTGTGGGTTGCTTCCTATGAACATTTTGTCTGCACAAGAAAATGTAAATCTGTTTGTTTTTTTCGTTACTTTATCAATTGCCCAAGTAGTGGGTGAGTAGGCTTTTCTTAACTTGGTAATTGCAGTAACAATGTTATCTGGAAATCACTCCTCGCAGATGCCTCCTGAGTCAGCTGCCTACATCCATGTCATTCTGAGAGAGTGGAGAAGAAGGGAAGGAAGCTCAAGAGTAGTTTTGGGGGAAAGCACCCCTAAATTCCCACTGTCTGGGATGAGACAGAACTGAGCAACTGATCACTACTGCAATCAGAGGGTCATTTGAATTGCTGTCATTCAGAAGAAGCAAATACAGCAAATGGGCTTGTTAGGGGTTGAGTTGTGTCTTCCCCCCACAAAAAAACCTCATATGTTGATGTTCTAACCCCCAATATTTCAGAATGTGATCTTATTTGGAGATAGGGTTTGAAGTTATTAGTGTGGGCCCTAATCCAGTATGACTGGTTTCCTTAGAGAAAGGGGATATTTGGACACAGAGACACACACAAAGGGAAGATTATGTGAAGAGACACAGGGAGAAGACAACCATCTATAAACCCAGGTAAGAGGTCCAGAACGCAGCCTTTCCTCACAGCCCTCAGAATGAACCAACTCTGCCGACACCTTCATCTTGGACTTCCGGCCTCCAGAACTGGGAGACAAGACATTTCTGGTGTTTTAAGCCTGCCAGTTTATGGTACTTTTCCCTGATGGCTATCTTTTCACATAGTTGCCTTGCCATCTAATTACCTGGAGAAAGAAACATTTAGGGGCAGGACAGCAACATGTCTGCTAAGAGAAAACAGCGTCTAAGGTGATATGGGGAGAGAGAGAGAGTTTTGCCAAAGACCAATTTTCTAGGGTAGAAAATAACTGAAACTTGGGTTATCTAAGCCTCCTGAGTTCAAATGGCATTGCCAAATCCACAATTCAACCAAAATCTCATGTGTCTCCTCACCCTATTTGACAGATTGTTTTATTTGCAAGAGAGGTTATTAATTATTATATTGCTTTGGTAAGCCCCACTTATTTCACTCCTATTCTTGGCAACTTGAAAGTTAAGTTTTGCTTCCAGTTACTTCTGATAATGACATCTGGGGGCAGATTCAGACTCTTTAAATGTGTGATGTCTTAGAACTTCAACTTTCCTGTACCATGATTTTTGTCCCCTAGAGAGCTTAAAGTGTCGCTCTTTTGGAACATTCTGGATAGATGACCTCAGAAGAAGAGGTGAGTCACACAGCATGAGGGATCAGATACCAGAGAGGATGACATAAAGGAAAAGCAAGATAATCACTGACACTGGGAGAATGGCCAGTAACAGGGTTTATCGTCTCCCAACCAGAGTGGAGAGAGAAAGGAGATGCAGATACTGTTGTGAGTTCCACTTCTCTGCCTGCTCCCTGACAACCATCTTCTCTGCTTCCTCCTCCGCTGCCCACCCACCCTGCAAACAGTGCTCTTCCCCTTGAGACGCTTGTTTTTCCACTTTCTCTGGGTGGTATCATCCACTGCCCTGACTCCTACAGCTATGTCTTCAGCCTAGAACACTTTTCTGAGCTCCAGCCTCCTAAATCCATTTCTACCACAATGTCCCACAAATGCCTCAAGCCCAAGAAAGGCAAAGCTAAACTCATGATCTCTCACGTATTCTTATGCCTCACCTACTGGTTTGTTTTAAGTGTGTATGTATATATTTCATTCATTCATTTTATGTTTTATTTTTATCTATCTATTCACCTATCTACTTATTATTGTGGTAAAATACATATAACATAAAATTTACAATTTCCAAGTGGACTATTTTGTGTTTTTCAGTACATTCACAATGCTGTACAACCATCATGATTATTTAGTTCCAGATCATTTTCATCACTCCAAAAAGAAACCCTGTAACTTTTAACTATCATTCCCCCAATCACTCTACCCCCTTCACCCTCTACCCTGGGCAACCTCTAATCTTCTTTTTATCCATATAGATTTGCCTATACTAGACATCTCATATGAATGGAATCATACAACACGTAGCCTTTTGTGTCTGGCTTCTTTCACTTAGCATCATGCTTTCAAGGTTCATCCATGTTGTAGCATGGATCAGTACTTCATTCTCATACTTCATTTTTGCATCTCTCTGCTGTGGTTTGAATGTTTGTGAATTTACACTGAAGCTTAATTCCCAATGCAATAGTATTAAGAGGTGGGACCTTTAAGGAGGTGATTAGGCCATGAGGGCACTGTCCTCATGGATGGAATTAGTGCCTTATAAAGCCTGGAGGGAACTAGCTAGGCCCTTTTTGCCCTTCTGTCCCTTCTGCCACATAAAGACACAGCATTTGTCCCCTCTGGAGCATACAGCAACAAGGTACCATCTTAGAAGCAGAGACCGGGCCCCCACCAGACAACCAAACTTGCTGGCACTTTTGTCTTCTTCATAAACTACCCAGTCACAGGTATTTTGCTATAGTAGCACAAATGGACTAAGACATCTCTATAATGTCACCATCTACCCAAATTTCCAAGCAAACAAGCTTGGAGTCATTTTAAATTTTCTGCCCTCTCCCTCAGCAGCATGCTCTGATGCTGACATCAGATCCCCTCCAAGTTCCATATACTGCCCTGATACATCACAACCATTGCCAGCCAACCCTCAACTGTTTCTTTTCCAGGCCCTTAAAACATCCTCCTACACATGCTCCTGGCCCTTCTCCCCTCAAGGACACCCTACTCTGCAGATTTCGGATATCCCAGGATATCACATATCCTGTCATTCACTGCATCCATTGATGGGAACACAGACATCTCATCCTTCTCCAGTCTGCCCTCTCTTCTCTATTCCTATCTTATTTCAAGCCTTCGCTGGGCCAGAGTGATCTTTCTAAATCATAACTCTGGCCAGGTAATTCCCCTGATTATGGTCCTTTGAGGGCGGCAGAAGCCCCAGTCCCTGAAAATTATTGCTGGGATATCTGAAATCTGTGGAGTAGGGTGGCCTTGAGGGGACAAGGGCCTGGGGCATATGGAGGAGGATGTTTTAAGGTCCTAGAAAAGAAACGGTTGAGGGTTGGCTGCCAATGGTTGTGATGTATCAGGGCAGTGTATGGAACTTGGAGGGGATCTGATGTCAGCATCAGAGCATGCTGATGAGGAAGGGCAGCCAGGCATTTATGGTGAGGAAGTGGGAGGGACCTGGTAGGGCTACTGGGGCCTGACTGCACTTCTCCAATCGTAGTAGATGCTGGATGACAAGAGAAATGTATTGAGGGGCATAGGGTGTGGGTGAGCTGGGAGGAGTCTAGGCTCTAGGTTCTAGAGTGTGGGTAGGGACTTCAAGAAGCTATGAGAGATGGCCTTGGGAAAGCACAGGAAAATCCCCTTGCCTTTGGAACTTGGGGTATTTACATAGTCTCTAAAGTGACTTCTTCCTGTGTAGGCAGGTGTTCTGGGAAGCCTTCACCTGGGAATCTATGTTTGTTGCAACTCTGAGAGATGACTAGAAGACAAGGACTCCAAAATACTGCAGGTAGAAGGCATGGCACATGAAGCACACACAAGTATGAACAGGTATGAATGGGAATGGCTTGTTTGCAGAACTGGCAATTTTGTTTCTATAGTATATGAATAAGTAAGAACCCAAACTAACATCTGTGTTGTCTTCTTTTACTTAAAGTAGGACTGCTCACATTAAAAAAAATAAATTGCTTACCTCATCTATGTACATTGTGTTGCTAATTGGCAAACAATATTTTTTTTTGAAAAATTGTTATTCCAGGATGAACTTTATTCTGCTCAATAAATATCTTGTTCTTCTGAAAGTTGCTCAGGAACCCAAAGGCCTCACTTAGATAGAGAGCTACCTGGTTCTACCAACTTTAGTTCCTGTGGTGCAAGCTGGTGGCACCACCCTTCCCTCATCCCTTTCACCAGTCTGGTGCACTGATACTCCAGCTGTGTGGGTCCTTCTCCAGGGCTCTCCAAATGGGCCTTTCTCTAGAGACCTGCCCTTGACAGAAGGAAAACCACCTTGCTCTCGGAGAGGAAGCCCCGATTCAAAGATTGGGATGTGACCAGCCAATGACCAGCCAAAAGGCTGGTGCCCTTGCCTTAAAGTGGGACAACTCCAGGACGCCCACCATCCTGCCTACCCTATCTTGCTCTCTTAACTTCCTTACAGGTCTCTCTTTCTTTAAAGCACATTCACAGGAATGCCTATGTCAGGCTCTGCTTCTAAGGAACCTGCCATCCAGCTGTCCCACCTTCACATATGGTTTCTCTCACCTGTAGGTCTTGTTGATAGGCATTCGTTGGGTCTATTTAGTTTTGGAGATCTAATCTCTTGGTCTTACTGGAAGAAAAAAAGGGCTTACTGTAGATTTAAGAGGCTCTCTAGCTCTTTAGCAATGTGCACCATCATGCTGCAGTATG
This sequence comes from Propithecus coquereli, assembly GCF_000956105.1. Lineage (NCBI taxonomy): Eukaryota > Metazoa > Chordata > Mammalia > Primates > Indriidae > Propithecus > Propithecus coquereli. Next base: position 613,015 of record NW_012156284.1, read on the forward strand.
AGAAAATCTGTCATGTTACTAAAAATGACTTTAATCTATTCTTTGAGCCCCTTATTAGCACTAAATTGAATAAATGCAAAAATAACTACTATCGCATAATTCCCAAGTTTGTAATTATAGAAAGAGGAGCATTTGCAGAAACTTAAAGCATATTTCCACATAGCCTTGCTTAATATTTATTAGAATGCAGCCACGGGCTCCTTCTTCATCACACCACTTATTATAGAGATACCTTATAATTACAAGACACCTTTTCCCCGCAGGACATCCAAGTTCTTTGCAGACTTTAGCCCCCTCAGGAGGATGGTGGTATTTCCCCATTTTACAGATGGAGGTGATTATAAACAGAGCATTGAAAAGATGTATTGCACAGTAGGTTGCAGGGATTTGTGCCAGTACAAAACATCCTCTACATTCTCTACTAATGTTAACATCTAGAATGCGCTGAGATTGTTTTTCTCATCCTTAATACGGCTTCTTTTTTTTTTCCTTTTTGCTTCTGCTTCTTTAAGCAGGGACAAGCAAACCAACATAAAAGTGCCTGTCATTCTACCGTATTGATTGTTTCCTACTAATTACACTTTATTTAATTAAAAATAAAAGCCAATGTATATCCTAGGCAAAGAGTCTTACCGAGTTGACAGCTTAGAAATGTGAAGACTCTCTTTGTTTGGGGGCACAAATAATCCTTGAAGGCTAAGAGCATAAGTTTACCTACATTGCTCTCCCCTTGTCCTGGAAAGAACAACTCTGGGATTCGGCAGGGGCAGTGCCATAGAAATAACCTTGTCAATCTCTCCCTGCCAACAAGGGTGCTAATTAGTGCCAATTAAGAGCCTCATTTTTTGTCTGTGGAACATCTGTCCATAGGCATTGAACTCAAACCCCCAACTCCTTTTATCAAGGCCAAACATGTCAGACAGCAACTCATTTTGGTCCCTGCTATGGAGCTTGATTTTAAACTCATAAGTTCTGAATCTTGCTCTTCCTAGTCAGAGTCAGCTGCAAATATTCCTGCCTACTTTAATCATTCATATTTACCTTATTTTGACAAAGATATGCTTTCATAGGACTATGGCACACTGGCCGAGAAAAGTGGCAGAGATAAAACCATGGGAGACCCAGGCTTCTTGCTTACCCCATATTCTGCACTCTGCCTCATTTTTTAAAGTAATGTATTGTTACCCAGATAAATGGTCTTTGTTTTGTCTTTTTTTTCCCTAATGCTGGTGGGGTAAAGGCCAGTGTAAAATGGCTCCTTTTTAATTGAACCTATTCTGTGTACACAGTGTGTCCATAAAAGCGCTTCCATCATTAGCGTTTGGTGATGCAAATGAAGGTGCCCCCGCTGTTTCTTTCTTTATTTATAAAGTGCCCTTTCAATCAATGTTTGGGACAGGACAAGACCCTTGCGACTCACAGCTTGTTTTATTCTGTGTGGCCACGAGAGGACTTTCATTCATTCCAGGGCAGATTTATAATGACATGTTATAACAGACAGTGCCTAGACTATTCTTTTTACTGCAAAGTATGTGGTAGATTTTCTGAATTCACCACAGACTAGGAAAGCCATTTTATCTAGCAAAGACTCTGTTAATTCGGGGCATTTCTCTGAATTCCATTATGAAGCCTTTGTCCTTTCACTTCAAAGTAAACAAACACACTCATTGATCTTTAGAGGGCTATCAAATTTTACTGCAAAACACATTATTGCCATATCATTTTCTTCAGTTCTCTAATAAAGTTATTTTACATTATTCAATTTGTGACCTGCCTTGTGCAGTGAAATGTCATGAGTCTTCTCTGAGTGACTTAGAGTCTCACAAGAAGTAGAAAAATATATTTATTTAAAACATGATGGAGTTCTGGCTGCTAACACATTATAAATTGCTCTATTTTAAATGTCTGAACTGGGCACACTTAAAATACAAGGGCATATTTCATTAACATTTATACAATTTGTCAGTCAACTTTTCCCAATGTTTCACTCATCATCAGATGAGAGAGAACTTGTCAGAAAAAATTACAGTTAATGTTAGTTAATGGTGGCTAAATTCAATGGACTTGTTTCTATTTTGTTTTACACTTGCTGAAAATAATGAAAGTATTACATGAACAACCCTTATGTTGCTTGCTAAAACATGTCCAGTTCCAATGGTAGGTAACATAAAGCTTTATCTGATATATAAAACAATCTATGTAAACCTATTTTTATAATATGTTTTACATGATTGTAGCCACTAGCCTGAGCTAGGAAGTAATTCTAAATTATATCTCATAGCAGCAATTTGCTGTACTGTCCCAAATTATTCTGCATAAATCTATACCTGTTTTTGGACACTGGAATGAATGTTCATGAAAAAGAAACTCATTCACACCACTGTCTTTGTAGAATTTTGGGGAAAGCCAAGTCACTGGGCTTCACCTCAAATAGCAATGCTCATGTCCTCAAAGTAAATACCTGTTATTTATACTAACCTTACCATCAACAAGACTCCTAGTTCTCAATTGTTATAACAGAAGTTACAGAGGCAGAGAAGACTTTCTGTCCTTTGGCTGATCTGAAGCCACTAAGTTGAATACCCAACCAGTTGGACTTGGATATTCTTTTGAATAACTGCAACAGTTACTCATTTGAAGCCAATCCACTCTAGGCTTTCAAGGTGGCCAACTGGCATAGTCAAATTCAGTGATTATTCCACTTGCTTCTCTTTAAGTTAAATATCCCTCATTGGCCATGCACCAAATGATGAAGACCTGCTCACGGTGCACTGGGCCTTAACAAAGAACCTGCAGTGCAGCATCAGGGCATCTTCGAACCCTTGTTTGATACTGGCTAATTGATTTTTCTCTTGGATTTCATCAGAACTCGGTTGCAGTGAGAGAAAAGCACCATAAGAACCTTCCACGCCAAGACCAAGTCCACCTGGGGTTGATTTGCCAGCAGAACTTTATCTTATGGCAAACATAAGTATTTTCTGACTTCTAAGAATCTAATTTCTACCTCTCTTTGTACATGAAAATACACATTCCTTCTCACATTGCCACATGGATTTCCAGCATCGTTCCCACTCTACCCTCTTTCTCCCTGTGGACAAAGAAAAATACTATAACAAGAGAGGGCTCAATTCACAATGAGAAGTATCTCTACAATATGATGACCTCAATTTTACAAGATAATCTGGGTATCTATATTTACTCTTGGTATTTCCTCAGAGAATAACCATCAATCTAGACTTGGAATACCTACTGGAAGTTTACTGATGTTCCTTTAAATGCCCTTGAAGAAATAATTGCTGCTACTGCCTGTATAATATTTCAATCTAAGATTCTGAAACCTCAGTGAACAGGCACTTGAACAACCAGATTTTGCCAAAAATAAATACAGTTGGATAGCCACATCTTAGTGCAGGTAATCAAGATAACATAAAGAAGAGCTGGATGCATGGACAGTGAGTTCAGCTAGATTAGGTGTGTCTTTGTCACCACCCAGCAACTTCTATCTTCAAGGAGGGTAGTCTTACAAACTATACTTCTGTACCAGCCTCTCGGCATTTTGCATTTTCATCTTTGTTATTTTTTGTGGGTCATTTTTTGATTTCAGAGTTTCTTACTTTAACTCTACTAGTTTGCTGATAAAAATGAAATTTGCAAAAATGTGTCTCTAATGTGCATACATAAAATAAGCAGTGATAATGATTAATGAGAAAATCTAAAGTAAAAAAGTTAATCCCAGAAATAAAAATTTCGATATTTGTATTCATCCATATTATAAGGTAGTTGCTATAATATAGTCCAAGTACAATCATTCATCCATCTCTCTACAAATTCCCAAGATACATATTATTGAGTATACACCAGGAATAAATACAAAGAATAATATGTAATTGGTGAAGGAAGAAAGAGCCAACTAATCAGAGTTCATCTCTCCTACCCATCAATATTTTGGATGTTTTCATACCAATCAACTAATTATCTACTATCAACCTTCAGATAATGTGAATGAGTTAAGACATAATGAAAATTATAAGTTGCTTGTATGTTATTATTGTAAAACATGTTCAATACTAATGTTTAAGTCAATAAAGTAATTAAAAATGATAATTAAATGGAGTACTGTGTACACAGAAACATCTTTGCTCTAAGTGTATGGATCAAAAGAACAGAAATTCCAGTTCTTGCCAACTTAACTGTGTAGTAAATGTTCCTCACAATAGGAGATCAGTAATCAAGAAAGCGCTTAAATAAAGGACACATTCTTGGCCTTGATAAAAATATGATTTGGCTGTTTAAGAGAGAGTAAATCAGCTCTGGATTACTTGTGCTAATAGATCCAAGCAGCACACATAAAATGAGGGCAAAATGGGAAATTCTTTCCTTTAGACTCTGGATTGTGTGTAATGCAACACCCCCTCCCAACATTTTTTTTTTAATTATCTTCTTAATTGTGGTTTTTCTCAGTCTAAGGTTATGTGAGTTTGCATTCCAAAAACACATTCCCACAGAGAGTTGGGGGAAGGCAGCCCAGAGCTGGGCTGGGTGGCACAGCAAGCCAGCTGGGGAAGACACAGTTTGATGTGGACAATCCATATGCTTAGATTTCAGAGTTGACTTCATTACTGCATTTTCAATAATACCAGCATTCAGAATAGTCTCGAAATTCACCAGGATAATAGGACTATTATCTCTCTCAGCAATATCTAATAAAAAGCTCTTAAGCACATCCAGTCCCTGGTTTTACAAAACATGGCAGAAAATTATCTCTCAAGAATGTTCAGTGAGTATGCAGCGTTTCTTTCTCTATTCAGCCAGCTTTTCTCCCCACAGTGAGGGAAGATGATCCCAGCCAACCATCCAGGAGACAACCTACAGTTGCAGGTGGTCTGGGGAAAAAAGACAGATAAAAGGACTCCTCACAAAAGAAATCTTCTGGGTGAAAGTTGATGGGATTTCAGAACACCCTCCGTATAATCAATACAAAAATAAAGCCCCTGTGATTTTGGAATACAAATTGTCTATAATTTCACTCAGCTGCCTAAAAGGGACATTTTATTTAAAATGTGCTTTCTGATCTGGTGGGGCAACTGGAGGAAAGGTGGAGTGAGGATGGCAAGATAAAAAATAACAATAACGAGCATCCACACTGCAGGTGGATATTGAAGCTGAGTCTACATATGCACAGAGAACCCTAGTGTGGTTATCTAGATTGGCTGGCGTGGCCCAAATTATTCCACATGATGTTTATAGGGATTCTGGGAGAAAAAATTCTATGACCAAGTCAGTTTGACAAACACTTCATATTCTTTGCCCCTCTTGTAGAAACACAGTGAACATTAGCATATTAAAGGCTCAAAGAATACCTACAATGAAATACCTACAATGAATACCTACAATGAAAAGACTTGTAAGTTTTTTTAACCCACTGTTTCCCAAATATATTGGATCATAAAATTCCTTTGAAATTAATATTTCATGGTAACTAATTTATGGTAAAGTATTAGGAAAGGTGATTCTAAATATTTCATATCTAAAATAATTTTGCTATACGAATCCACATGATTAACTGAAAAATGAGGCTATTTTCTTTCCCTCTGATTTTATTGGCCTCAATTATTACATCATTTGCATGGCATAAGTAAGACCATACAAGCCAAAGCTTCCAAGGAAAGTTGCTTGATACTAATAAGGTATTTTTTTAAAAGTACAAAAGGAACTTGATCTTCAATTAGAAGATGAGAATCGATATACTCAAATTCTCGAAATAATCACCCAGCGACACATACATGACTCTCTTTCTGACCTGCCTAGTGGCCACAAACACAGAAATGGGCATTTTCTTTTTGAAGTTTAGAAGCTCAATTTGTTCTCGGAAATTATCCGAAACAACTACATTTTTAAAAAGTCTAAAATTAGTGCTCTAAATAAAAGATCCAGGATTAAATCTTTATAATCAGTTCAGAAAAACCTGTGGCAAAATTGTTAAAATTGAATTCTATATGAAAGTTACAAAATGTGTTTAGCCAGGTTATTGGGGTGGGGGCCTTTAATGCTTGGATTTATTTTAGGGGCTGTTTATTTTCATGAAGAAAGAGATGAGTTTCCCAAATAAAGTTTCTTAGAAGAGGAGAGAATCCACATAAAACCAATCTCCTTATCACTGTAAATGTTCCTGTGTGGTTTGATCCTCTGTGTAACTAAGATTAAACACATTTTTTTTTAAAGCAAAGTCAGCCAGCTCTTTATTTAAAATATTATGGTAAAAGTAGGGAAGTGTGTCTTTTGCATTCAAGATGTTCTTTTGGTTCCTGGGTGCAGGGATCTCAAATGATGCTGGACCCTTTTGCAATGGCATTTTGCTCTATTCAAAATGATGATTCCAGGTACCTTTTCCACAGCGGATGCCAAGGTTCTTTAGGAATTCACGCTCTGAGAGATGCTACACCATGCCTTCAGTTCCATTTCACATTGTTGTGAATACTCTCCACACAAAGATTGCATTCCTTTTCAAATGTTAGTCATGCAAACCGCTCTAATTTTCTCATTAATTTATTGTTAGATTTTCAGCTCATGGAATGTGTCTGTGAACCAGGCAAACTTAAGGGGAAAGAAGGGACTGAAGGATTAGGTTCCCATGAGAACAAGAACGAGGCTGTATTTGATTGACTGCTGCTGAAATACGGCATTTCTATAATTATGAATGAGCATTATGGAACTACCTCTGAGGCAGCTTGTGGCATCTCCATCTCTACTTGTGTTAGCAAAAGCTGCTGGACTATAAATAGTTAATATTAATGATGAGCAAACCATAAACCATGGACTCCAATTTAAAAAAAAAAACTTTTGTTTTTTTATCTTATACAAGTAAGCATCACTTTGCACAATAGATTTGTTACTGGAAAGTGCATGTAAATTGATGTTTTGAAAATCAAACCATATTGTAAATGCATGAGATGAGCTTACTATTTAGAGGAAACCTGCAGTGAATCATTTTCAAAGTGAAGGATTCTTTCTAAGGGTGAAAAATTACCTTTTTATCTGTTTGGAAATATATGCTAGGATTTTTGTGACAGGTTTGCTTCAAGTGGGAAAACATCTATATATGTCTTTTGTTTTTCTCTCCCACGTAAAATTGTGTGTTATAATCATTCAGAGATAACCATCATGCAGCCAAACTATACTGTAAGAGGGTGGGTACGTGAATGTGCATTTTCTCAGTTTTGTCATTATGAGAGACTGTAATGATTCATCTGCTTTATCCTTTGCTTTCTTTTTAAAAGAAGCAGCTACTGAAATTCTATTTATAAGAAACACTGCTTTGAAACCTTTCCATATATACACTATTTACATTATTGGAATTACACCAGGAAAAGAATTTTATACCATAGGTTCAAATTTGGGAAATTATTTAATTACTTTAAAGCAGACATGTTTTGAAATTCTTCATGTGCATAATGAATCACTTTATCATCTCTCTACTCTTCTCATCATATCTCATCAAACTTTTTTTTACATGGAACTAAAAGACAACAAACCTGAACTGAAACATGATTTGAAAAGTCTAGTTACTTTAGTTCAGATCTGAAAATGTAAGCAAGATCAATGAAGGGATGCATGCTTAGGAACACCTCCTATTAATCTATAATTTTTGAGTAGGCTTCTAGCAGTTTTACATAAAACTTTATGTAAAGAATGGTCTTTGAGACAGGTGCTTTTCCATAGAGGTAGTCTCTTAACCTGCATAAGTCATGTTGTCCAGAGAAAGAACACATTCCAGAACATGAGAATTTGTTTACTTACATTGACATATGTACTTATTTTACCTGCAGTTTCAGGTTCTTATAATAAAGGCGCCAGTAGCAAATGCAATGAATGTGAAATGCCAAATTATATGATAGACTGGAAAGATTTAATTGACCCTCTTTTTTAAATTTTTTTTTTATTTCAGCATATTACGGGGGTAGAAATGTTTAGGTTATGTGTATCGCCTTTGCCCCACCCGAGTCAGAGATTCAAGCGTGTCCATTCCCCAGATGGTGCACACTGAGACCCTCTTTTGATTCTATTTTATAATGTTAATTTATGTCACATTCAGAATCAAATTGCTAAAGACATTCCTTTGCTCAGAATTGTTGTCTTCCAAAACTATTTTAGACTCTCCCTTAATATACTACTTAGCTAAATTTCTTACAGCGTACTTTTTCCAGCAAGAGAAGGGAAATGATTAGTCTATTGGGCCTGAAGAAAATATTCTTAAAAAAACACACAAATATTTTTAAACAGTGTATATCTACTTTACGGCAATACTCTCTTAACTCGGTGCTTAGGAGTATGGGAAATAGCACCTTGGTGGATTATTTTTCATAGTTCACTCAGCAATGTGTTTACTAAGTCACTGTTAAAACTACATACTTATATATTTTGATATACAATGTGTTCTACAATAGTGTGTCTTCTGAGATTCCATTCTTATTTTTAAAACCTATTTAAATTTTATTTTACCTTCCCTCCCAGCAAAAACAAACTTATTTCTCATGGGATTCATAGTCAAGCCTGATCATAATTAAAGGCAGAGTCTGAAGTGTCTTTTTAGATCAAGAAAACAGAAGCAGATTATGTAGCATCAGGAATGATTTGCCCGGGCAAGGAAATAGAGTGCTTATTTCACAGAATGGTAGGAGCTATTCCATGAAATTTTATTCACATATATTCTTAATCGGATGATTTCCTTTATGCATGCAAAAACCTGGGAATTCAGAAAAGGATTCTGTTTTACCTAATTTAGAAAACTGGCAACATGCTTGTAATGATACTTTGAATGTAGTTATTCACATATACATGAAACACACAATCAACAATTATGACTCAGGAGATTATTCCAGTGGTGATTTTATATAAGGTGAGAGGCTATCCGGAGTATTTTACATCCATTAGCTAGTTGACTATTCGCAACCCAGTGAAATGTAGGCACTGTTCCTATCCACATTTTACACATGAGGAACTGAGGTTCATGACTTGAAGCTAGATTCTCATAGCCAATATCTATGGATTCATGACTTGAACCTATGTCCAGGTTTATTCATTCTGGAGAGGTCTTGCTCCAACTGGGGGCTTCTGGGACAAGTCAGAAAACAGAGTGAAAGGCTCCCTGGGTGGCTAAACATTGGAATGTAGTACAAACAGCACTTACTCAGAGCACTCAGCAATAATGACTGCACTAATTATGACCATAATTAATAACAATAGTTAATGTTTATTGATAACTTCCCATGTGCCAGACACTGTGATAAGCACGTCAATCATTTAATCCTATGATGTAGGCACTATACTATCCCCATTTTACAGATGAGGAAACGAGTGATAGAGAGGTTAAGAAACTTGCCTAATCTCACATGGTGGAGCTGGGATTGGAAGTCAGGTGTGCTGGCTCCAGAGCCTGTCCACTTCAATTTGTACATTGTATTGCTTCCCAGCCACATACATGCACACACACACATGCATGCATTTATATTTCTTTTTATAACACTACATTTTCAATATGGATTAAGGCATATGAGAATAAAGTATATCAAAATACTACTTCAGAACAACTGACACCTTCTAGATCATTCTTTCCCTGACTACCATATACTCAACAATGTTTTCTGGCTATCTACTGTAAGCAGGTCCTTCCTGTACCAGTTGCTAAAGAAACAGGTGAATGGATACCACTCCTTCCACTCAGGAGATCACAGATTAGTGAACTTATTGGTCAGGGGAGTCAAAGGTGCTGCTACCTGTGGTTCTACTGTTCCCACAGGTAGAAGACTGGTGGTGTTTGTTTGTTGGGCTTTCATGGGCATTCCTGGGGTTTGAAGGAATATCACAATTCAGTCATCACTATCACAGTCTCCTCAGTACCCACACTGACCAAATCAAAATGAAGAGGCTCACAAGTGAGGTGAGAGCCAATTCTATCCAAAGTCTTCAGATAGAACTACCCCCCAAGGTACTCTCCCACCACTAGGGGGTGACAGTCCCCATGACTCCGCATCCCTCAGACCCAAATACTTGGTATTGTCCAACGGATTTAACATTTGATATCTGTCGTGTGTGAAAGAGTATGCTAACTTTCTCAGAGTGAGGAAAATATGGTCTTAAATTGTACCTTTCAGAGACTTAAAGTGTCATTTTCTATGTGTGGCATTAGAAGCACACATTAAAATATCGGTATGAGGCTGGGCATGGTGGCTCACACCTGTAATCCTAGCACTCTGAGAGGTCGAGGCAGGAGGATCACATGAGGTCAGGAGTTCGAGACCACCCTGAGCAATAGGGAGACCCCATTTCTACTAAAGCAAATAGAAAAATTAGCCAGGTGTGGTGGTGTGCACCTGCAATCCCAGCTACTTGGGAGGCTGAGACAGGAGGATTGCTTGAGCCCAGGAGTTTGAGGTTGCTGTGAGCTATGCTGATGCCACAGCACTCTAGCCCGGGCAACAGAGTGAGATTGTATCAGAAAAAAAAAAAGGAAAGGAGGGAAGGAAGGAAAGAAAGAAAGGAAGGAAGGACAGAAGGAAGGAAGAAAAGGAAAGGAAAGGAAAAGGCCCAACCAACCAACCAAACCAACCAACCAACCAGAAACCCTGTTATGGAACCACAGATATAGCCACAACTAATTATGAAGCCAGACCCACCATGATGTGTTTGCCTTGAGAAAGAAATGGGCAAAAGAATCCCTGAAATTACAAATGCCTCTATCCCTCATCTTCCTGAATGGTGAGAGACCCTATATTGCTTGTTTCATTTCCTTGGCATTGGGAGCATAAATATGATTTCAGCTTTTATGCCACTAGGCAAATCAGTGACTGCTGTCCATCTTGATCTGAAAGTCTGCCACACGGCTGCTCTGTATTCCCCAACTTCCCAGAGGCCTGGGTACAAAAATCTGTGGTTTGAAAGTGGCTGCCATTTGGACCCTGGGGCAACTGGAGTTTGTCTAGGATAGATTCCCCAACAGTATCTTCTCTGAGTGTCTTTACGTCTTTACTGTGCATCTTGGCTTCCTGCCACCATGAATACTGAATATCACAGTTCCTCTGAATAGCATAAATTGAGCTGAAGTTGATTTAAATTTCATGCAGAAAACAGCTTTGCTTCAAACTATAACCATTTTTTATGTTACAAAAATCCATGAAGATATAATCTTTTAGTCCCCCCTACCCAATACACCCAAACTCTTTCTAGCAGATGGAAAGGCAGATTATTCCAATTAAGAGTCTGTCGCCGACAATTGTAAGCAACCTTTCTTCAAAGTTCATGGCAGCAGTGCACTTTTAAATTTCTTAGTGACTCTGTCAGGATCTAATTTTCAAGGTACGGTTACCATAGTAGCAACCTGGAATTTTAATCCAGTAGTAAAGGGCAAGATAGGCCACCAGTTTCAGGTCCTCTTCAATATGAAAATAAAAAAGCACTGCAAAAAAGCATGAAGATAAAAGGTGGACCTAACCCCAAATTCCATTCTCTAAGACAGTAAGATTGTAAAACGTATGTGATTTTTCTAAAGTTTTCAAATTCTCCTACAAGTGCTCAAACTATCACTAAATTGAAAAATAATTCCTTGAGTATAAGTGAGTGCTAAAATGCACTCGCTCTTCTGAACATGCCGAAACATCCAGAAACACGCTGGGGATATCTAGTTAGTTGAAGAATGGCACACATAGTTATTGATTTTAAGTCTATCACTCTCTGACAGCATTGGAGTTGATCCTTTGATTCAAACCACATCGACACAACACTTTTGAGAAATACAGGTAAATATTAGCAAAAAGAGCACTCGACTAGGAGTCGAGAAGCTTGGGACTGAGCATTGGCAACATTACTAGCTGTGTGAGTTTGGGCACCTCACTTAAGCCACTTGAACGTGACTTTCCTCACTTCTAACATTGAAAGAGAACCAATATGAATAGTTAACTGCAAAGCCCACTCATGAGGTCATCTGCTGACAACGCAATTCACTAAGGAGTCTGAATAATATATATCATCTCCATTTTATTGTAGGAAGAAACAAAGGCTCAGGAAAGAACCGAGTGAATTCATCAAGTCACATGACAGGGGAGTGAGAGAGCTGGGATTTCAGTCACCCAGAAATGGAGGCCTCACATCTGTAGTCTCTCTAGGACAATAATAGCTCCCTTCCCTGCCTCCTGACTCCTAGAATTTAGTAAAGATCAAATGGAACAAATCTAAAAATATGTATAGAAAACACATAATGCCATAGAACCAGAAAGTATTATTATTAATGTTATTTTCTTATTTTTCTCTATACTTAGCAATTAATAAAAGTTCAATTGAAACCATATGTAGGTGAAATAGATATGGTGTAAAAAAAGTTTGATTTTTGTAATCCAAGAATCCAGGAGTGAAATTCCAGCTCTCTCAACAACTAGATATATGATCTTGAGCAAGTCATTTAACTGCACTGAGATGAAATTTTCTCCTCCACAAAATTGGTTTAAGCTTATTAACTTCACAGAGATGTTATAAGGACAGAAGCTGATTAAACAAGTGAACCAGTGAAATGGCACAGTGCAAGGAGTGCCAGGCAGGCCTGACTCCCAATGTGTGGTTATAGGTGTTTGTGTGATACTCTCTCTGAGCCTTTGAGGGGACAATCTGGAAGTGATGATGGTGATGCTATCCATCTCACAAGGTTGTTGTGAGAGTGAAATAGCTGATGCTTGTAAAATGTTTGCCACAGTGCCCAGCATATTATAGTAAGTGCCTACAAGTGGTGGCTATAATTACCCGAGTGCATTGCTCACATACAGTTGATTTGCTTCCTTTCACTCTGTACCATATATGAAAATAATTTTGGAGAAACCAAAATGACCCTTTCAATTTCTAGATAACCCAGATAATTTCTAGATATGATGAGCATGAGGTACTTTTAAAAAGATTTTTCTTTTGAAAATCTAGAAATATTCCATGTAGTTACAATATTGAAATATCTGTCTGGGATTTTTTTTAAAAAAGTGGACTTCTTATGCAGAAACAAGTAACTTCTTTTGCAAAAATTAGGCAATGGGGCTGGAAGAGTTATAGGTTGCTAATTCATTACCTTCCACTTTTGTCTAGATACCTTTCTCTCCCTCATTGCTCTCTCTCAGACACCCTGGAACCTCAGACAAGGACAAGACAGTGCACTAAGTGGTTTTACTGGTAGATCTTGGGTGCCAAGATCCCACAGGGTAGCAAAGAAAAGAAATTGTATTCATTTGGTTTTCAGAAGGCCTACCCCAACCCCACCCTACTCCATCCCACCCCCTCTGTCCCAGTCTTGGCAGCATATTTGGAGATGTCAATCAAATAGCTTTGAGACCTTTTCCTTTTTTGGTTCTCATTGTTAAAGTGGATGGATGAACCACAAAGAAAGGCATTTGTCAGATTTTTCAACTCATTTTACAGCTGTAATTGTGCATGCATCTGCCGTATTCTACCAACACTGCTCCCCACTCATAAGCAAAATAGAAGGGCTTTTATCAACTCTGAGAAGGTGTCAAGTGCAGACCATTTAAACATAACATTCCCAATAACGTAATTGTGGTAAAGGATCTGGCTGTTTGTGACATGCTTGATGGGATGGAAAATCAGAATGAATAGTTTAGAAGCAGAGTGGATATTTCTTCTCATCTACTCTAGTCACATTTGGGATTTTTTGTTTGTTTGTTTCTTTTTAATTTCTAGGAATGATCCATGGGATTTGTCTATACTACTGCTATATTTTCTTCGCTTGGGCCTAGAAGACTCGTCAGGGCTCTGATTGATGAGTTCTGGCCCTGCAACCATTTGAGGAATCTGGGGACAAGGCAGCATGTTCTAATCATGCAGTATCCTGGCTTCTAGTCCCAGCTTCACCATACCTTAGCTGGGGGACTTTAGGCAAATATCGTCCCCTCCCTATGTCTGGTTTCTTTTCACCTGGCTATCTAACAGGATTGCGCTGCCACTCACATAAAGCTAAAGTACTGTGTGAAAGTGCTTCAAAATTATCATTCACTATGCACATGAAAAGTAACCCTGAACATAGAATTTTAAAATCTAATAAATTAAAAAAGAGTGTATATGTGTGCATGTGCATCTCATTAGATCAGACAGCATTAGAGGGACCTAACGCTATTGGATACAGAGCATGTGTATGCACGTGTGCGTGCATGGGTGTGTTATCACAACATTACATTTAATTATACAACTGAAATTATTTTAACTTTGGTCCCTTGCTTATTAACTTCTGTGCCTTTCACCAGGATTATTTGCTTCACTCCCAGTTACTATTGAAAATGCTGAGGAAGAACTCAGAAATATGCCATTATGGTTGATAACAGATGGGAATATTAAAAAAAAATTATTCCACCATGAGGATATAAACCCACTTTACAATTACCAAACAAGTTGGTAAGCATGAAAAGTGATAGATGAACCTCTCATAAAAACAGGCCCAAATATTATTTTTCTCTTCCTTTCACTTTAATATGGCAAAACAGAAATTTCTGGAGAGAGATGTTGCTCCCATCGTATGCCATCACAATCGATCTTACATGGATTTTTTTGTGAAGGTATAAGTCCCTTGCAGGCATGGATCCTTCAGCCTTACTAAAGGGAACATTCTACAGTCTTAGTGACACAATCCAGTTGCAGGCCCTGAGCTGAGGATAGATCTATCTTCACAGTGGCCACGGCACTATGTGTAGTATATGCAAAACCTAACTCAATAATAATATTCAGATCTACCACTTTCCCTGATTTAAACCAAAATGGCAGGTAGCATTTTGGCCTGCATTGTGGTTAGTCCACTTTGGTCTAATGCCTGGGCAAGATCATACCTGACTTCAAACGAGTAGAGCCATATCCAAAGTGCCCATGGGTTGGCTTTAGTGTAAGTTAAGAGCATGTGCTCTGGAGTCAGTTCTGTTCTGGCTCCACCCTTTGCTACTCTGGCACTTTGATTGACTTACTTGACATCTCTGAACTTTGGTTTCTGTTTTCTGTAGACTAGCATGATGATAAACCTCATGGGCTTGTTGAGAAAAAGTGCGTGGGAAGTGCCTGGCACATAGCAGGCACTCAAAAAGTATGAATTAGTTGAGTTATTGGTGTTGTCAGTGCATGTCTAAACTTCACTAGACTCCTTGAGAGAAGGATGTGCAGTGTTTCACCCTGAGTTACCAAAGTGTCTAGCCCAGAGCCTTACCCACGACAGGAGCCGAATGCATATTTGTTGAAAAGAGTGAAAACCTGAATGAATAAATGAACGAATGCCAATAGATATGGATACAAGTCAGGTAGAAAAGAAGAGATATTTGACTTTTCTGTGAGAAAGAAAGACATTTGCTCCTCATTACAGAGGTGTCTCAAAAGCCACCTGAAAAGTATGAATCCTATAATAGACATGGGCCTATGACAAACATCACAAAAAACAAATCTGATCTTTCAACTATGCTAGCTGAGCAAAAACATCTATGTTTTCAGCTTATGTAATGTAAATGGAAATCTACAGCTCCCTTTGAAGGAGCCCTTTTTTCAGTATTGGCGCCTATCAAGCCCAGGCAGCTTCAGTGCTTCTGGTTGCGAACATTCCAAATGTCAATATTGCTTGTTGTCACATTAGCCAATATACAATCCTCAACATAAAATCCTCTTGATGTCTGCCTTACTCTTCTTAAGGACCTCATGCTGATTCATTTCAAACTGTGAATTACCTTTAATTCACAGCTTTAACAGGCTGCCAAATTTTGTTTTCTCTGTTCCCAGGTGGCTGTCCCTGATGAGGTGGAGAACTTCCAAAAATATATTAAGTCCTTAGGAAAAGCTGGCAAGCTCTGAGACACAGGGCATATAGGACGGGTTAAAAGCAAGAGTTGACGTACTTCTTTTTAATTTTTTGAATTTTGTTTGTATTTATTTACTTACTTTTAATTTTTTATTTAGCATACTTCTTGATTTAAAAACCAGAATGGCTGCAACTAGTGAAAGTCACCAACATTACCAGTTTATCAGCAGAGTTAGTTTAGCTTTGTAAGCCTCAAACTCATTAGCAATATTTGTAAATTGCAAGTAGCAAATCATGTATTCTGATTAAGAATTAATCTGGGCCAGGCGTGGTGGCTCACGCCTGTAATTTATAGCACTCTGGGAGGCTGAGGAGGGCAGATTGTTTGAGCTCAGGAGTTCGAAACCAGCCTGAGCAAGAGCGAGACCCCGTCTCTACTAAAAATAGAAAGAAATTAATCAGACAACTAA